>NW_016864959.1:0-1046 GCF_001698545.2 Rhinopithecus bieti | reverse complement strand
CATTCCATTTTAAAAGGGAAACAGAGCATTGAAGTTCAGAAAATTTGCAGTCTGATGATGCAGTAGAAAAGAAAAACCTAATTTTTGAGGAGAAATTCAAGCTGGCTGCAGAAATTTGTCTAAGTAGCAAGGAGCCTAATGTTAACCCCCAAGACCATTGGGACAATGTATCCAGACCATGTCAGAGACCATCACAGCAGCCCCTCACATCACAGGCCTGGAGACCCAGGAGGAAAAAGTGATTTCATGGGCCAGGCTCAGGGTTCCCGTGCTACATGCAGCCTAGGGACTTGGTGCCCTGTGTCCCAGCCACTCCAACCGTGTCTGAAAGGAGCCAAAACAGAGCTCAGGCTGTGCCTTCAGAGGGTGGAAGCCATAAGCCTTGGCAGCTTCCACATGGTGTTGAGCCTGCAAGTGCATAGAAGTCAAGAATTGAGGTTTGGGAACATATGCTCAGATATCAGAAGATATATGGAAATGCCTGGATACCCAGGCAAAAGTTTGCTGCAGGGACGTGGCCTTCATGAAGAACCCCTGCTAGGGCAGTGCAGAAGGGAAATGTGGGGTCAGAGCACCCACACAGAGTCCCTATGGGTGTACTGCCTAGTGGAGCTGTGAGAAGAGGGCCATCATCCTCCAGACTCCAGAATGGTAGATCCACCAACAGCTTGCACCATGCACCTGGAAAAGTCACAGACAATGCCAGCCCATGAAAGCAGCCAGGAAGGAGGCTATTCCCTGCAAAGCCACAAGGGTGGAGCTGCCCAAGACTATGGGAACCCACCTTTTGCATCAGCGTGACCTAGAGTCAAAGGAGATCATTTTGGAGCTTTAAAAGTTGACTGCCCTACTGGATTTCAGACTTGCATGGGCTCTGTAACCCCTTTGTGTTGGCCAATTTCTCCCATTTGGAATGGCTGTATTTACCCCGTATCTGTATCCCCATTGTATCTAGGAAGTAACTAGCTTGCTTTTGATTTTGCAAGCTCATAGATAGAAGGGACGTGGCTTGTCTCAGATGAGACGCAGAACTGTGGACTTCTGGG
>NW_016864958.1:0-984 GCF_001698545.2 Rhinopithecus bieti | reverse complement strand
TTGGGGGGGCAAAACACTAAAATAGACATTTCCCCAAAAAAGATACACAAATGACCAACAAGCACATAAAATATGTTCAATCAGCATCATTAGCCATCAAGGAAATGCAAGTCAAAACTATAATGAGCCCATAGCCATTAGGATTAGTGAGTTCTAATTTTAAAACTCACTACAAAGCTACAGTACTCAAAACAATACAGGAGGCTGGGCAAGGTGGCTCACACTTGTAATCCCACCACTTTGAGAGGCCAAGGCGGGTGGATCACTTGAGGCTGGGAGTTCAAGACCAGCCTGGCCAGCGTGGTGAAACCTTGTCTCTACTCAAAACACAAAAATTAGGATGATGGCTGCTATTCAAAGAAACAGGAAAGTAACAACTCTGGGTGAGGACGTGGAGAAACTGGAAGCGTTGTTAATCGCTGGTGGGAGTGTAAAGTGGTGCAGCATCTGGGGAAATGTTTGGTGGTTCCTTAAAAATTAAAAGTAAAATTACCATATGGCCCAGCACAATAGTGTGCACCTATAGTCCCAGCTACTCAGGAGGCTACAGTGAGCCTTGCTTGAGCCAAGGAGTTCCAGTGCAGCCTGGGCAACATAGCAAGATCCTCTCTCTAAAAATTAAAAAAAAGCCTGGCGTGGTGGCTTGCACCTGTAATCCCAGCACCTTGGGAGGCCAAGGTAGGCAGATCACCTGAGGTTGGGAGTTTGAGACCAGCCTGACCAACGTGGAGAAACCCTGTCTTTACTAAAAATACAAAAATTAGCTGGGCATGGTGGCGCATGCCTGTAATCCCATCTAATGGGGAGGCTGAGGCAGGAGAATCACTTGAACCTGGGAGGCAGAGGTTTTGGTGAGCTGAGATCGTGCCATTGCACTCCAGCCTGGGCAACAAAAGCGAAACTCCATCTCAAAATAAATAAATAAATACATAAAATTTTAAAAATGTAAAGAATCCAGACAAGTCTAATTTTCTCTCTCTCTTT
>NW_016864957.1:0-635 GCF_001698545.2 Rhinopithecus bieti | reverse complement strand
TGAATTTTATGGTATGTAAATTGTATCTCAAGAAAAAAGTAATTGCATTTATAAACATCAGAGCTGACAACATATAATTTTTAAAAATCTTCCATTTACAATAATAACAAAAAAGACATCTAACAAAATATTTATGGTGATAAACCTAAAATGCTATTGAGGTACAGGCACATTGAAAATGGTTTGGCAGTTTCTTTTTTTTTTTTTGAGACAGTTTTTTTACTCTATCGCCCAGGCTGGAGTACAGTAACATGATCCTGGGTCCAAATGATTCTCATGCCTCAGCCTCCCGAGTAGTTGGGATTACGGGTACGTGCCACCATGCCCAACTAATTTTTTTTTTTTTTTAAGACAGGGTCTCACTCTGTTGCCCAGGCTGGAGTGCAATGGCGCGATCTTGGCTCACTGCAACCTCCGCCTCCCAGGTCCAAGCAATTCTCCTGTCTCAGCCTCTCAAGTAGCTGGGATTACAGGCATGCACCACCATGTCCAGCTAATTTTTTGTATTTAAGTAGAGACAGGGTTTCATCATGTTGTCCTGGCTGGTCTCGAACTCCTGAGCTCAGGCAATCCAACCACCTCAGCCTTCCAAAGTGCTAGGATTACAGGCGGGAGCCACCGTGCCCTGCCCAGCT
>NW_016864956.1:0-377 GCF_001698545.2 Rhinopithecus bieti | reverse complement strand
TCAGCCTCCCAAAGTGCTGGGATTACAGGCTTGAGCCACCGCGCCCGGCAGAATAAGTACTTTTTGAGGGCTTCCCTCTCCTGGGCTTGTTGGCACTGGTTCACAATGTCAGGATTCTCCTTGTAAGTACTGCACTCATATTATTCACTGCCATGAGCCTTCCAGTCTTCTGGATACATCCAGCAGAAGTCGTGTATACATTTGGAGCGCTGCATGTGATTGCAGCCTCCATTCTTCTCAATGCAGATGTTGCATTTGGGACAGTCTTTAATGTGAGCACTAATGTAGTTGACTGTTTCAGAGTCGTCTGCACACTTCGTGAGCCATTTTCGGATTGTGACACAGTCTGTGGGTGCGTGATATATTTGATGACACTT
>NW_016864955.1:0-1164 GCF_001698545.2 Rhinopithecus bieti | reverse complement strand
AGAAAAAACTACTTTAAATTTCATATGGAACCAAAAAAAGAGCCCATATAGCCAAGTCAATCCTAAGCAAAAAATAAAACTGGGAGTATCATGCTACCTGACTTCAAACTATACTACAAGGCTACAGTAACCAGAACAGTTTTGGTAATGGTACCAAAACAGATATATAGACCAATGGAATAGAGCAGAGGCCTCAGAAATAACACTACACATCTACAACCATCTGATCTTTGACAAACCTGACAAAAACAAGAAATGGGGAAAGGATTCCCTATTTAATAAATGGTGTTGGGAAAACTGGCAGCCATATGCAGAAAACGGAAACTGAATCCCCTACTTACACCTTATATGAAAATTAACTCAAGATGGATTAAAGACTTAAACGTAAGACCTAAACTCTGCTGAGGTGGGCAGATCACTTGGAGCGAGGAGTTTGAGACCAGCCTGGCCATCATGGTGAAACCCTATCTCTATTAAAAATACAAAAAATAAAATAAAATTAGCTGGGTGTGTTGGTGGACGCCTGTAAGCCCAGCTACTTGGGAGGTTGAGGTAGGAGAATTGCTTGAACCTGGGAGGCGGAGGTTGCAGTGAGCTGAGATTGTGCCACTGCACTCTAACCTGGGTGACAGAGCAAGACTTCGTCTCAAAAAAAAATTAAAAAAATAAAACCCTACAAGAAAACCTAGACAATACCATTCAGGGCACAGGTATGGGCAAAGACTTCATGATTAAAACACTAAAAGCAATGGCAACAAAAGCCAAAATTGACAAATGGGATCTGATTAAAGTAAAGAGCGTCTTCACAGCAAAAGAAACTATCATCAGAATGAACAGGAACCTACAGAATAGGAGAAAATTTTTGCAATCTATCCATCTGACAAAAGGGCTAATATCCAGAATCCACCAGAATCTACAAAGAACTTAAACAAATTTACAAGAAAAAAAAAAAATCCCATCAAAAAGTGGGCAAAGGATATGAACAGACACTCCTCAAAAGAAGACATTTATGTGGCCAATAAACATATGAAAAAAACCTCATCATCACTGGTCATTAGAGAAATGCAAATCAAAACCACAGTGAGATACCATCTCATGTCAGTTAGAGGGGCGATCATTAAAAGTCAGGAAATAACAGATGCTGGAGAGGATGTGGAGAAATAG
>NW_016864954.1:0-1165 GCF_001698545.2 Rhinopithecus bieti | reverse complement strand
TCAGCCTCCCGAGTAGCTGGGACTACAGGCGCCTGCCACCTCGCCCGGCTAGTTTTTTGTATTTTTTTAGTAGAGACGGCGTTTCACCGTGTTAGCCAGGATGGTCTCGATCTCCTGACCTCGTGATCCGCCCGCCTCGGCCTCCCAAGGTGCTGGGATTACAGGCTTGAGCCACCGCGCCCGGCTGGTTTTTTTGTTTTAAGGCTAGTCAAGTGAAGCAGTTGGCGTGGAGAAGGAACAAAGAGATCCGTAACTGGCAGTTAGTTGTAAACACCGCTGCACTCAGGCCGGCAGGACGTTTTTTTAAATTGCCCTTATTTGGCTGTCGAAGTTGGCAGCCCTGTGTCTGCCCCATGGAGTTGAGCTGAGCCGCTCCTGGTTTATGAAACCCCAGCGTGTGGAAAGCTGGAGGGCACGTTTGCCACAGCTCCACCTGGCGGCGCTGCCCTTCCCTGATCTGTGTGAGGGTTCAGGTTCCCGCCGCGCCTGCAGGAGGGTGGGGGAAGGGCTGGGAGGGCTGCCTCAGAGCCTGTTTCATTTTATTTTTTTATTATTTGTTTATTTTATTTTATTTTAAATTTAATTTTTGAGACAAAGTCTTGCTCTGTCGCCCAGGCTGGAGTGTGATCTCTGGTCACTGCAACCTCTGCCTCTCGGGTTTAAGCAATTCTCCTGCCTTAGCCTCCTGAGTAGCTGGGATTACAGACCCCTGCCACCACGCCCGGCTAATTTTTGTGTTTTAGTAGAGATGGGGTTTCACCATGTTGGCCAAACTGGTCTCGAACTCCTGACCTCCAGTGATCCACCTGCTTTGGCCTCTCAGAGTGCTGGGATTACAGGTGGGAGCCACCGCAACCAGCCAGGGAGCCTGTTTTAAAAGAGATCAGTGTATGAACCCTTCAACAACTCAGGCGCATGGCAAAGGCTCTGCTGTCCACTTTAGCTGCGTGTGTGCATGGCACGGGTTGGTGGTGTGTGTAGAGACCCTCCTGGTACGTGGCACGGGTTGGTGTCATGTGTAGAGACCCTCACGGTGTGTGGCACGTGTTAGTGTTGTGCGTAGAGACCCTGATGGTGCGTGTGGCATGGGTTGATGGTATGTGTAGAGACCCTCACGGTGCGTGGCACGGGTTGGTGTCGTGCGTAGAGACCCTGACAGTGCGTG
>NW_016864953.1:0-1165 GCF_001698545.2 Rhinopithecus bieti | reverse complement strand
TTATTTATTTATTTATTTATTTATTTATTATTTGTAGAGATTGGGTCTCCTTTGTCACCCAGGCTGTTCTGAAATCCCTGACCTCGAGTGATCCTCTTGTCGTCATCTCCCAAAGTGCCTTTTTAAAAATCTTACCACACAATAAAAGAAAGCTAGGCACAAGACAAGGGTCAGGGTGATGGGTGACACTTCCTGACATGTGTGGGGTGTGATCAATTCTAAGCTCTGTATTTTATTTTGTGCAATGCACTTTTCTGTCTGCATATTTAAAAATTTTAAAAAAAGCAAAGCAAATAAACAATTATGAAACGATTGTTGGAGCACCCTGGAGATATGTTTGGCTCCTCCTTTTATTTTAGTTGACATGTAGTATACATATTTATGTGACACAGAGTGACGTTTCAATACATGTATACATGTGGAATGATCAAATTTGGATCATCTGGGTATTTATCACCTCAAACATAGCATGTCTTTGTGTTGTGAACACTCAAAATCCTCTCTTTTAGCTTTTTGAGGATATACAATAAGTTAGTTAACCATATTCACCTTACAGTGCTGCAGAACATCAGACACATTCTGTCTATCTAGCTGTAATTGTGTCTCTGTTAACCAGTCTCTCCTCCTCCCTATACTTCTCAGCCTCTAATACACACAATTCAATTCTCTATTTCCATGTAGCCACTCTTATATTTTGCATTCCAAATGGGATGACATGTTTTAAGGAACTCTGAGTGGGGAAAGATATGGGAATACTATAGAACATTCAGAAAAGTTTTTTTCCCTTCACAAAAGGGATTTATTTCTAATATCTCAGAAATTATGTTCCCTATCTCCTTAAGGGTCACATGGCATAATCAAAAATTTTTCAGCAGAATAATAAAATCAAGGCTGCTCAGTCTCTCAAAATAAAATGTTCATCAGAAGGCCTAGAAAGTAGGTGGATTTGATACTCCTCTAACAAAGGAAGAACATAAACCCCTTCTCATTTGTGTTTGTTTTGTAATCTTAAGATGATGAAAGTTCAAAAGAGGGAGAGTGAAATGGCAAAAAACAGGAATTATAAATCTGTTGAAATGCAGCAATGTGCTACCATGGGAATTATCTTACTTGTTTGTAACATTACCATTTGTTTCACATGTACTATGTGTTGCTTATTTTCTTT
>NW_016864952.1:0-639 GCF_001698545.2 Rhinopithecus bieti | reverse complement strand
TTTTGAGACAGAGTCTTATTCTGTCACCCAGACTGGAGTGCAGTGGCACAATCTCGGCTCACTGCAACCTCTGCCTCCTAGGTTCAAGTGATTCTCCTGCCTCAGCCTCCCAAGTAGCGGAGATTACAGGCGCCCGCCACCACGCCCAGCTAATTTTTGTATTTTTAGTAGAGACAGGGTTTTACCATCTTGGCCAGGCTGGTCTCGAACTCCTGATCTTGTGATCCACGCCCCCCCCCCCCCCCCCCCCCCACCTCAGCCTCCCAAAGTGCTGAGATTACAGGCATGAGCCACCGTGCCTGGCCGGCCGCCTTTTTTTCCCCCCAGGCTAGAGTACAGTGGCGTGATCACAGCTCACTGCCACCTCAACCTCCCAGACTCAAGCAATCCTTCTCTCTCAGCCTCCCGAGTAGCTGGGACTACAGGCATATGCCAGCCACCACATCTGACTAATTTTTGTATTTTTTGTAGAGATGGGCTCTCACTGTGTTGCTCAGACTGGTCTCCTGGAGTCACTGCACCTGGCCCCGCATCTCCTTTATTCATTCATCAGTTGATGGACATTTGGGTTGTTTTCATTTTTTGGCTATTATGAATAATGTTGCTATGAACATCAGGTACAAGTTTTGGTGTGGACAA
>NW_016864951.1:0-985 GCF_001698545.2 Rhinopithecus bieti | reverse complement strand
AAAAGAAAATACTTAATCTATCATTTCTACATGTTTGTCTCAGTTTATTTTAGTCTGCATTAAGCTAGAACTGATACCTTTCATATACTCTCATGTCTCTTCTAAACATAATACCCTTCCCTTCCATTGCTTTTTTGCCTGGCAAAACTCCATCTAACTCTAATGGCCCAGCTTTACTTTAAAGTTTTCCTCCACCTTGCCAAGAATAATTTAGAATAGTTCTTATCACATTGTGTTTTATTTCCCCCTTACTGGAGTGTGAGCACTTTGAGACTAGAAACCAGATCTTGTTCATCTTTGTGTCTACAGCTCTTGCCATAGTGCCTAATATAAAATAGGTACTTAATGACTATGTTACTGAACTGAAAATATTTTCCTGCATGAATACTGGATTTTTTATTTATTTTTTTGAGACAGGGTCTCACTCTGTCACTCAGGCTGGAGTTCAGTGGTGCGATCTTGGCTCACTGCAATCTCCTCCACCTCCTGGGTTCAAGTGATTCTCCTACCTCAGCCTCCCTAGTAGCTGGGATTACTGGTGGCAACCACTGTGCCTGGCTAATTTTTGTATTTTTAGTAGAGATGGGGTTTCGCCATGTTGGCCAGGCTGGTCTCGAACTCCAGACCTCAGGTGATCTGCCTGCTTCTGCCTCCCAGAGTGCTGAGATTACAGGTGTGAGCCACTGTGCCTGGCTATGAATACTGGATTTAAAGTCTGAAGAACTTCATTTATCATTCACTAACTAAACTTATGTAATTATGTTTAGGATTAGGATGGACAGTCTGGTTTTTTGTTTTTGTTTTGTTTGAGACAGGTTTTCACTCTGTCACCCAGGCTGGAGTGCAGTGGTGTAATCACGGCTCACTGCAGTTTTGACCTCCAGGCTCAGAAGATTCTCCCACTTTAGCCTCCTGAGTAGCTGGACCACAGGTGCACGGCACCACTTGTGGCTAATTAAAAAAATTATTTGTAGAGATGAGGTCT
>NW_016864950.1:0-1165 GCF_001698545.2 Rhinopithecus bieti | reverse complement strand
AAAAAAAAACCAGGTAAAAGAAAACATACTACAATACCTCTATTAATTAAGTGAAGGGAAGGAAATCTTAAGTCATAAGAAATAATAAGCAAAATAAAAAATATTGAAAAACTAGACTTCACCAAAATGTAAAACTTCTTAGCAAAATACCCTGTTAAGAAAATTAATAGACTGGGCATGGTGGCTCATATCTGTAATCCTAGCACTTTGGGAGGCAGAGACAGGTGGATTGCCTGAGCTCAGGAGTTCGAGACCAGCCTGAGGAACACAGTGAAACTCCATCTCTATTAAAAATACAAAAAATTAGCCGGGCATGTCAGCATGTCCCTGTAGTCCCAGCTACTCGGGAGGCTGAGGCAGGAGAATTGCTTGAACCTGGGAGGCGGAGGTTGCAGTGAGCCAAGATTGCACCATTGCACACCAGGACAGAGTGAGACCCCATCACAAAAAGAAAAGAAAATAAAAGAAAATTAATAGGCTAGTCAAAATCTAGCAGAAAATATTCAAAAAATATAGGTCTGACAAAATACTGGTATTGATCATATATTTTAAAAGCACAAATCTATTTTAAAACAACAAATTTTAAAATAGGGAAATATAACACACTCCATTTAAACAAACTTTTTTGTTTAAGAAATAGGGAAGTATTCTAACAGATACTTCACCATTAACATGAAAAAGTCATCAGAAAGATTTTTTCACATTAAATATAGAGTGTAGTGCATTCACCAGAGTGGCTAAAATTACAAATAAAGACTACCAACATTAAATGCCATTTGAGTGTGAAACAAATGAACTCTAATTGTTAGTAGGAGTGTAAAAAACCATACTAAGTTTGATAAGTTTAGCAGACTCTTAAAAATCTAAATAATACTTATTCTTAATAGTCAAGAACTGGAAATACAGGCATCCATCAATAGGAGAAAAGATTGACATTATGTGGATAACTAATATTATTAGACCTATTAAACTCTTCGCCTGCCCCTAAATCCTTTTCAACCGTGGATCTTTTCAACTTTGCTGTAGATTTGCCTTTGCTGGAGTATGGTATAATTACAATTATATGATATGAAGCCTTTTCTGACTGGCTTCTTTCACTTCACAATATGCAGTTTAAATTCATCAGTGTTTTCTGGGACTCGATAGTTCAATTTTAAAAATCAAC
>NW_016864949.1:0-880 GCF_001698545.2 Rhinopithecus bieti | reverse complement strand
TGATGCATGACTGTATTTTACAAGTCATATGCTCTCTGTTACTTTCACCACTCGCCATTTCATCTTAACACCACCAGAGGGAGAGGCGGAAGCCAAATTCACACCAACATAAATATCCAGGCATCTTTTCTTACTCTCCCCACACAGTAGCCCCATGATAGATAAAACTGTTAAAACCATCCATGGTTGTTAACAACAACTATTCTACAATGGAACATGTTTTTGTTTTAATGGTCACATTGAGAGTGACTTCATCTCCTCTCCTCCCTTCCTCACTCTGATCCGTGAATGCCAAGCCCATCTCCCCCAGGACCAGTGGACATGCTATTTCCTCTTGCACACGAGCACTCTCCAGGCATCTGCGAAACTCCTTCCTTCAGTTCCCCAGGTGCTGTACAAATCTCTCCTACTAGAGGCTTTCCCCAGTCACTCAGTAAAATCATAACCACTCCTGCCCCTTGCGACACTACCTCTTTCTCTTTACTTATTTTACTATTCTCCAAATATGTGTTACCACTTGACAGGCTATATATATTTTTGTTTGCTTGTTTGCTATTTTCTTACCTCCTAAAATGCAAGCTCCATGAGGGATGTCTTTCCATTCAGTGCTGGATTTCCAGTTCCTGGGCACTTTCTTCCACATGGCAGATTCTCAGTAATTATGTGCTGAATAATTGAATAAAGTATTTAATTCTAATGTAATTAAAACTCCACTAAGCTTCATGTTTTCTATCCTCCTCCACAAACTAGGAATGCGGTCATCTTTCTAAAGCACAGATAAGATCAGGTTTCTCAATCCCCTGCACTGGTAATGTCAAAAGCAAACGGGGACATGAGTAACTTAGGAGGCTCCTCTAGGAAGACAGAGTCTAAATTCCTC
>NW_016864948.1:0-634 GCF_001698545.2 Rhinopithecus bieti | reverse complement strand
TTAGAAGGTATATTTTGGAGTGCTTTGAAGCCTCTGGTGACAAAGGAAATATCCTCAGTTAAAAACTAGAAAGAAGCTTTCTCAGAAACTTCTTCATGATGTGTGTATTCATCTCAAAGAGTTACACCTTGCTTTTGATGGAGAAGTTTTCTGACACTATTTTCCTGGAAACTGCAAGGGATATTTAGGAGTGCCTAGAGGTCTAAATAGAAAAGGAAATATCCTCAGATAAAATTAGAAAGAAGCTTTCTGATAAGCTGCTTTGCATGGGTGAATTCATCTCACAGGGTTACACTGTTCTTTGCATTGAGCAGTTTACTTACATGGTTTTCTGTAAATATGCAATCTGATATTTTGGAGAGAATGGAAGCCTGTTTTGACAAAGGAAATATCCTCAGATAAAACTAGAAAGAAGCTTTCTGAGAAACTTCTTAATTATGTGTTAATTCAAGGCACAGAGTCACCCCTTTCTTATCATGGAGCTGTTTGGTAACAGTGTTTTGTGGAATCTGCAAAGGGATTTTGGGAGCGCATAGAGTCCAGTAGCAAAAAAGGAAATATCCTCAGGTAAAACTGGAGAGAAGCTTTCTAAGGAAGCTGTTTGTGATGTGTGAATTCATCTCACAGATTTACA
>NW_016864947.1:0-970 GCF_001698545.2 Rhinopithecus bieti | reverse complement strand
AAACAGTATTTCTCTTTTTTTATTTCGGGAAGGGGCAGTGGGTGGTGAAAAAGGATAATATTTACTATATTTAGGATTCCAGTATGCTAATGGTTGCATAATATTTAATATATGCTACAAACATAAAATGCTAGTCTTTTGGGAGTTTCTTCTGAAAGAGGATCTGGAATCCACACCCTCAACAGGCTGGAGCTTGCCTACACATGGCAGAAGTAAGCAACACAATCAGTAAACGTAAAAATCCTTTGAAAGTTTCAGGTTATGTAATATTTAATATATGCTACAACCACAAAATGCTAGTCTTTTGGGAGTTCCTTTTTGAAAACAAAGATTACCAATATACTAAGACCCAAATTTAAATATTTTTTCTTTTTTTCTCTACAATTATTTATTGAAATCATACTATTGAGTGAAAATCATGCAATTTCTTTCATGCAACACAGTGTGATCCAAGGCAAGTATAAATAAATACCAAAATATTCTATCACAAATAACATTAAGAAATGTATAAATATTTTATTAATTGCAAAATGCACTTTCATCAATGATCTTAAAGCACTTTTCAGAAATTAAAAGAGACTCTTTACAATGAGGCACTGGGAAGCATCTGTGAAGTTAAGAGCTTCATTTCGTGGATGACCACCGGGTCCTCTCAGGGCAATTCTGCCAGATATTGAACCGGAGAGCCCATAAAATCTCA
This sequence comes from Rhinopithecus bieti, assembly GCF_001698545.2. NCBI lineage: Eukaryota > Metazoa > Chordata > Mammalia > Primates > Cercopithecidae > Rhinopithecus > Rhinopithecus bieti. The sequence continues at coordinate 270 of NW_016864947.1, read as the reverse complement.
TTGAAAGGAACTGTATTAGGTTGTTTCTGAACTAATTTCGTAAATACTAAAGCAGATGTACACACAAACATTAGTCACTAAGATGGTCCTGATTTCATATAGCAAATCTAGCTGATGTCTCACCCAGTGCTTTTTCAATAGGTCCCCAAGATCAGAAGGAGGGCCAGCCTCTATCTAGCACGATCGAGAATGGAACCTAATAAACCCATCATGGCAACTGCCTATACTGTTATCAAAGTATCTCTTGGTCAAAGTTTCTTTCATTCATTC
>NW_016864946.1:0-1161 GCF_001698545.2 Rhinopithecus bieti | reverse complement strand
CCACCCCAACCCACCCCATGCCCAGTGGTCTCAGTAGATACTTCTTAACTGGAAATTCTTTCTTTTAGAATCTATGTGGTGAATTTTTTTTTTTTTTAAGTGGCACGGTCTTTTCTGCTTGAAATCTGATCACACACCCCAGCCGTTTCCCTCCCTCTCTTTTTCTTCTGTAGAGAAATGTGAGGGGCAGTACATTTCCCTGTGCTTTGCACACTATCTCAGAGGTTGAGGAGCATACTGAAAACTGCCCTGGGGGTTGCTGGGTGTGCTGTCTCCTTCCCACATCCTCAGCCCCACACCAGCTCTATTTCAGGGGTCAGAGAGCACAGAAATATGTGCCTCGTGGGACTTCGATTAGAAGATCCTAGACCAGGAGACACTGTGAGCCAGGAGTACAGCAAAATACTAGATAAGTCACTGCAGACCAACCTCCCTGCAGTTTGGGAAAGAAGCTGGGTTTGTGGAGAATCAGAGCATCTTGACATGATTGCTGACCTAAAGATCCCTGGCATTGGCCAGGGATCCTGTGTCAACTGTTCTAGGCTCAGGAGTGTGAGCATCAGACTGCCAGTTGTCTAGTGACATCTGATGCTTGCTGTGAACTTTTAAGATCCCCGAATCCTGAGCACCTCAATCTTTAGTTGCCCTGTATTCTGAAGGGTAATATAATTTATCTGGATGGACATTTTATTTTATTTTATTTTTTTGAGACGGAGTCTCGCTCTGTTGCCCAGGCTGGAGTGCAGTGGCCGGATCTCAGCTCACTACAAGCTCTGCCTCCCGGGTTTACCCCATTCTCCTGCCTCAGCCTCCCGAGTAGCTGGGACTACAGGCACGCGCCACCTCGCCCGGCTGGTTTTTTGTATTTTTTAGTAGAGACGGGGTTTTACTGTGTTAGCCAGGATGGTCTCGATCTCCTGACCTCGTGATCTGCCCGTCTCGGCCTCCCAAAGTGCTGGGATTACAGGCCTGAGCCACCGCGCCCAGCCAATTGGATGGACATTTTAAAGATGAATCCCCCTTTTTTCTTTTCCTCATTCTCTCTTTCTTTTCTTTCCTTCTCCCTTTCTTCTTTGCCTTCTAAATATACTGAAATAATTTAGATATGTGTCAACAATTAATGATCTTTTACTCAGCCTAAGAAATGGTTTAGTTTTCTCT
>NW_016864945.1:0-1046 GCF_001698545.2 Rhinopithecus bieti | reverse complement strand
ACTTCATATGGAACCAAAAAAGAGCCCGCATTGCCAAGACAACCCTAAGCAAAAAGAACAAAGCTGGAGGCATCATGCTACCTTACCTCAAACTATACTACAAGGCTACAGTAACCAAAACAGCATGGTACTGGTAACAAAACAGATATAGAGACCAATGGAACAGAACAGAGGCCTCAAAAATAACACCATGCATCTACAACCATCTGATCTTTGACAAACCTGACAAAAACAAGAAATGGTGAAGGATTCCCTATCTATTAAATGGTGCTGGAAAAACTGGCTAGCCATATGTAGAAAGCTGAAACTGGATCCCTTCCTTACACCTTATATGAAAATTAACTCAACATGGATTAAAGACTTAAACGTAAGACCTAAAACCATAAAAACCCTAGAAGAAAACCTAGGCAATACCATTCAGGACATAGGAATGGGCAAAGACTTCATGGCTAAAACATCTAAAGCAATGGCAACAAAGCCAAAATTGACAAATGGGATCTAATTAAACTAAAGAGTTTCTGCACAGCAAAACAAACAAACAAAAAAACCTATCATCAGAGTGAACAGGCAATCTACAGAACGGGAGAAAACATTTGCAATCTATCCATGTGACAAAGGGCTAATATCCAGAATCTACAAAGAACTTAAACAAATTTACAAGAAAAAAAAACCATGAAAAAGTGGACAAGGGATATGAACAGACACTTCTCAAAAGGAGGCATTTATGCAGCCAACAGACACATGAAAAAATGCTCATCACTGGTCACCAGAGAAATGCAAATCAAAACCACAGTGGGATACCATCTCACACCAGTTAGAATGGCTATCATTAAAAAGTCAGCAAACAACAAATGCTGGAGAGGATGTGGAGAAATAGGAATGCTTTTACACTGTTGATGGGAATATAAATTAGTTCAACCATTGTGGAAGACAGTGTGGCGATTCCTCAAGGATCTAGAATTAGAAATACCATTTGATCCAGTAATCTAATTCCTGGGTATAAACAAAAGGATTATAAATTATGTTACTATAAAGACACACTCACA
>NW_016864944.1:0-377 GCF_001698545.2 Rhinopithecus bieti | reverse complement strand
GTGGGTACATAGAGTATATATTATGGGGTATGTGAGATATTTTGATACAGGCATACAATGCATTATAATCACATCAGGGTAAATGGAGTATCTAGCACCTCAAACATTTATCATTTCTTTGTGTTACAAACATTATTCCAATTATACTCTTTTAGTTATTTTTAAATGCACAATAAAGTACTGTTGACTGTAGTCACCCCATTGTGCTATCAAACATTGTATCTTGTTTATTCTATCTAACTATATTTTTGTACCCACTAACCATCCCCAATGTCATGGGATGATTCCCAGCCCATGGTAATCATCATTCTGTTCTCTATCTCCAAGAATTCAACTGTTTTAATTTTTAATTCCCACAAATGAGTGAGAATATGCAA
>NW_016864943.1:0-877 GCF_001698545.2 Rhinopithecus bieti | reverse complement strand
TTATTATTGGAATTCATTGCATTTATTTGCAGTTACATTTTAAGGTAAAGTATTTTAATTTTCCTTGTTGGTGGTCTCTAAGTTAGCTAATTATAAATTTAACACAACTTTAATACAAAATACTACTAAAGCTTTGCGTTGAACTATACAAATAAGCAAAACAAAAAAAAAAAGTTAAAAAAAAAAAAACTTGGAAAGGAAAAATCACAATGGACTACTAATCCTTCTAGGTATTTAAACATAGAACAACAGTCTACAACTAAAACAGTATGTAGACTCCGAATCAGTGGCTCTCACATGGGTCATTTTGTCTATCTTCCTCCATAGAGACATGGTGATGTCTGCAGACATTTTTATAACTGAGGGATGCTACCACCATCTTATGGGTAAAGGCTGGAGACACTGATAAAATTCTATTAATATAATGCACAGAATAAGCCCTACAACAAAGGTCATCCTGCCTCAAATATTAGTAGCGTCAAGGTTAAGAAACCCTGCTCTAAGTGGATCAGATAGCTGGAGAGAGAAATAAAGTGATCCAGTAAAAGTACAAGAAGAAAATATGTGTGTATTCATCAATACTGTGGTTGAGAGAAAATATATACCTAATTTGGATTCAAAACCCAGGAGCAATGAAATCAACAAATTTGGTTGCATTAAAGTAAAATATCAAACTTTTGTATGGCAAATACTGGAACCAACATAAATGTCCATATACATAGGAAAGTATTTGAATAAATTATGGTATATCTGTCAATGGAATACGCAGATGTAATAAAGATTGAGGAATATCTCTATGAACTCAAATGGAATGATATACACAATAGGTTGTTACATGGTAAAAGCAAACATTAAAAAAAGTATTTGCAAAATATAT
>NW_016864942.1:0-880 GCF_001698545.2 Rhinopithecus bieti | reverse complement strand
GTTAACTTATTAAAAAAACAACTTTTGTGTTATTTATCTTTTGTGGGGTTTTTTTCATTTCAATTTCGTTTATTTCTGCTGGGATCTTCGTTATTTATTTTCTTCTAATTTTTGGATTGGTTTGCTCTTTCTTTGCAGCTCTTTAAGATGCATCATTAGATTGTTTATTTGAAGTTTTTACCTGTTTCCTTGTAGGCACTTATAGCTATAAACCTCTTTCTGAGTACTGCTTTTGCTCTATCCCATCGGTTTTGGTATGTTGTGTTTCCATCGTCATTTGTTTCAATAAATTTTTAAATTTCCTTCTTAGTTTCTTCATCGACCCATTATTCATTCAGGAGCAGATTATTCAGTTTTCATGTATTTGTATAGCTTCCAAAATTCCTCTTGTTATTAATTTCTAGTTTTATGCCACTGTGGTCTGACACGATCCATGATATTATTTCAGGTTTTTTTTAAATGTTTTGAGACCTAACATATGGTCTTGTCCTTGAGAATGATCCATGTGCTGGGGAAAAGAATGTGTATTCTATAGCATTTGAATGAAATGTTCTGTAAATATCTATTAGATCCATGTGTCTGTAGTGCAGATTAACTTTTTGTTTTTGTTTTGGTGGTGGTGGTGGTGGTTGTTGAGTTTCGATTTGGCAGATCTGTCCAATACTGAATGTGGGGGGCTGAAGTCTCCATCTATTATTTTATTGGGGCCTATCTCTCTCTTTAGCTCTGATTGCATTTGTTTTATATATCTGGGAGCTGAAGTGTTGGGTGCATATATATTTAAAATTGTTAAAATCCTCTTGATGAATTGACCCCTTTATTATTATATAGTGATCTTTTAGTCTCTTCTGAAAGTTTTTGTTTTGAAATCTATTTTTTC
>NW_016864941.1:0-1046 GCF_001698545.2 Rhinopithecus bieti | reverse complement strand
TTTTGCCCATTCACTATGATATTGGCTGTGGGTTTGTCATAAATATCTGTTATTATTTGGAGATATGTTCCATCAATACCTAGTTTACTTGAGTGCTTTTAGCATGAAACACTGTTGAATTTTATGAAAGGCCTTTTCTGCATCTATTGAGATAATCATGTGGGTTTTGTCATTGGTTCTGTTTATGTGATGGATTACATTTATTGATTTCTGTATGTTGAACCAGTCTTGCATCCCAGGGATGAAGCTGACTTGATCGTGGTGGATAAGCTTTTTAATGTGCTGCTGGATTCGGTTTGCCAGTATTTTACTGAGGATTTTCACATCGGTATTCATCAGGGATATTGGCCTGAAGTTTTCTTTTATTGTTGTGTCTCTGCCAGGTTTTGGTATTAGGATGATGCTGGCCTCATAAAATGAGATAGGGAGGAGTCCCTCTTTTTCTATCGTTTGGAATAGTTTCAGAAGAAATGGTACCAGCTCCTCTTTGTACCTCAGTTGGAATTTGGCTGTGAATCCGTCTGCTCCTGGGCTTTTTTTGGTTGATAGGCTGTTAATTACTGCCTGAATTTCAGAACTTGTTATTGGTCCATTCAGGGATTCAACTTCTTCATGGTTTAGTCTTGGGAGGGATTTTGTGTCCAGGAATTTATCCATTTCTTCTATATTTTCTAGTTTATTTACACAGAGGTGTTTATAGTATTCTCTGATGGTAGTTTGTATTTCTGTGGGGTCAGTGGTGATCTCCCCTTTACCATTTTTTATTGTGCCTATTTGATTCTTCTCTCTTCTTCTTTATTAGTCTGGCTAGTGGTCTATCTATTTTGTACACTACAAGGCTACAGTAACCAAACAGCATGGTACTGGTACCAAAACAGATATATAGACCAATGGAACAGAACAGAGGCCTCAGAAATAACACCACACATCTATAGCCATCTGATCTTTGATAAACCTGACAAAAACAAGTAATGGGGAAAGGATTCCCTATTTAATAAATGGCATTGGGAAAACTGTCTAGTCATATGCAGAAAACTGAAACTGGA
>NW_016864940.1:0-984 GCF_001698545.2 Rhinopithecus bieti | reverse complement strand
GCAAGGTTATGGCCCGAAGCAATGCAGGAGCGGCGCGTGGGGAAGCGATTGGCAGAGCTGTGGGCACAGGGGGTGCGGCGGGCTCTGGGGAGAGTGTGGAGAGGCTGCGTGGAGCTGCACGCTGGTTGGGGGTGGGGGGCTGCACTCCCAGTGAAGCCCCTGAAGGGCCAGCGGTGATGGGTTCTGCACCAGGGGACTGGCAATGTGTGGGGAGCTGTACGTGGAGCTGCCCGCAAGGTGGCGACTGCACATGCAGGCTTGGGGACTGGGCACACTGGGGGCTGCAGGCGCTGGGGAAGGTTTAGTGGGCTGTGTGTGGTGCTGCCCTCACCGGAGGCTGCACGCTCGGGAAAGTGCGGAGGCGGGGGTGCTGCCCGCGCTGGGGAGCAAGTGGGCGGACACTCAGGGACTTCCCTCGCGAATGGCTTCCACCACAGGTGCCCCACCCCAGATTTCACAGTCGCCATGACGACCGGGAGGTCCCCAACGGCTGTGGACCGTTGAGGTCCGTTGAGGCTGCCTCAATGGACTGCCAGGTCCCTTGAGGCTGCCAGGCGAGTCAGGCCTTTCTGAAGGTCACCCGACTGGCCTGGGCTGTGCCTGAAATTGACCCAGCTCCACCAGGGATTATGAGAAAGCAAGCAGTACCCTCAAAGCCGCTACAATCTTCCCCCCCCTCCAGCCAGCCTAAGCAGCGGGCAGGTCCTCCCCTGCCCAGCAGCCCAAAGTGGAGGAGGAGGTGGGAAGGTCGGCCCTATGCGGCAGGAACCGGCCAAGGGGCGCCAGGAGGTCCTCCCCGCGGAGGATCTGAAATCCGAGAGGGCGAAAAGGCTTGGAGCGGGAGGTGATGGCCAACACATTTCTTCTCGGCCCCTTCCAGTTCGTCCATAATTTCCTGGCACAGCTCCGGGAAAAGGTGCACAAACTGCAGGCGCCACGGTTCTCCACCAGGAGCAGTCTCGGCATCGGTGAGGAGAAGGCAGG
>NW_016864939.1:0-879 GCF_001698545.2 Rhinopithecus bieti | reverse complement strand
TACTATATATTATATAATATATATACATATACACACACACTCTTATCATGTGGCCCAACAATTGCACTCCTAGGTATTTATCTCAGAGAGAGGAAACTTTTATGCCTACACAAAACCTGTACAGGGATGTTCATAGTATTTGTATTTGGGTTATCTGTAGTAGCCTCAAATTGGAAACAACCAAAATACCCAACAACAAGTAGGTGGCTAAGCCAACTGTGGTACAGCCATACCATAAAATACTACTCAGCAACAAAAATGAATGAACTATTGATACATCCAACTTGGGTGGATCTCAAGGGCATCATGCTGAGTGAGAAAAGCCAGTCTTCGAATGTCACCCATGGTATAATTCCAGTTCTAAAACATTATTAAAATGACAAATGTAAAGCATTCATTCTTAAAATGACAGATTAGTGATTGCGAGAGGTTAAGAGTGGTGAGAGGTTAGAGATGTTAGGAAGGTTGTCATGGTATAATAGTGCTGTGTAGTGACTGTGGTGATATTTACACTAGTCTGTGTGTGTGATGAAAAGGCACAGAACTATACATGCACACTGCAACGATGTCAGTTTCCTGGTTTTGAGAGTGTACACCATAGTTACATCAGATGCAACTACTGAGGAACACTAGGTGAAGAGTACAAGGGACTTCTCTGTAGTGTTTTTTGAAACATTCTGTGAATCCATAGTTATTTCAAAATGAAAGGTAAAATTTTAAAAAGCCATTTGGCAGTGAAGAATAAACTGACAATATAATCACGAAGTATATAGAACCCAGAAATGGATCCAAATACAGTGGAGAAATTAGAATGGCATAAAGATGGCATTTTGAGGCCGGGCGCGGTGGCTCAAGCCTGTAATCCCAGCACTTTGGGAG
>NW_016864938.1:0-985 GCF_001698545.2 Rhinopithecus bieti | reverse complement strand
ATTTTTTCATGGTAGAATAATACACTATGCTACACTTCAAGCAGTTTCAAAATATAAAGGAAATAAAATGTTGTAGCACAGGAACTGAGCATATTGAAACTAGGCTGAAATTTAAGATACTACTTTACATTAGTTCCTATGAGTGTCGCACAATACTCTGGTTATTTTCTCCACTTGCGTGATTCTTGAAGTTGCAAGCAGTTTCTAAATATTACTAATTACTAATGTTACAATTTCAGTTAAAAAATTTATTTTATTTATTAGGTTCTCTTACTAGTTAACAAGAAAATGTTTTCCTTTTTATTGGCATTTTGGCAGCTTACTTTAGTAGGACCACTCATCATGACAAAAGCATAAACGTCAGCTCTGCAGCTCACTGCTACTGTTTGCTTCAACAAGAAAGTCAGGAGAAGCAGCAAGGCAGAAAGTGATTCTGAGTGATGACATTCTTGTTGGTAATAGGTTGGCTCCCATGTATGCTGCTTCGGCTTTGATCTCTGAAACCTTTCATTTCTTAAAAAAAAATTTGAGATGTCTACTAGCCTGTGGAAATTTCAATCTTTCTACCAAATATTGTCAGAATTATCTTTAAATGATTTAAATGTCAATCTCACTCTATTTGTTGGATCATTTTGCAATAAAAGACCAGAGATTAACTACCATCTACAGAATTGAGAACCACTGTCATCATTTATTTCTAAATATACTCTGGGGTGTGTAAACAGTAAGTATTCATAAGTAGTATGGCATTTTGAACTAAAATGTCATGAAGAAAGGAGGTAAACATTTCCTGAATATGCCACAGATTTTTTTATACATTGTAGTCTTAGATTTCTTGTTCATGATGAGAACACTCAGCACTACTTATTTGCAAAGAAACCTCTCTTCATTGGTTTTCATCAAGAACTTTAAAAGAAGGTAAAGACTGTCACTTAGGGCATATAGATATCTCTTTGTCTGTTCTCTCAACATATTCTTTATTTAA
>NW_016864937.1:0-1397 GCF_001698545.2 Rhinopithecus bieti | reverse complement strand
TCAAAACCCTTCTTATGCTTTACGCTCCTCCTCCTTGTATAAATAGGAATGAGGATGTACATAAATACCTACATGGTACTCTGTAGGAAACAGAGAACTATTAAATCAATGAACTAATGGTGTTTGGCTCTTTGAGTATTATAACTAAATTAAAAAAAAAACTCACATACCTTGCTTTGGGATTTAGAAATATTAAATAAATCAGAAAATATTTAGACAACAAAAGCCATACAATGGCTTTTCGATTAAAATCCTTACTTCCTTTTCAAAGCTCAACACAAATGCCCACACTTCCACAAACTTTGTCCAGCTTCATTTTCCTGCAACTGACGTCTCCTTCTGAATGCCAAAACATGTGCTTTGTACTTGTGACATGGCATGATATTTGCATCTGTGTCCTTTTTGTATATTCAATAATAAATAGCATAAAGGAGGGCAGGAACCATGTCTAACTCATGTTACTATCTACACCTACAGAATCTACTCTGGTTCTGGCTTAGATGAAAGACTGTTTAGTGAATCAGAATTGCTAATTCAGATTGTATTAAAGGTAATATTTGCTAACATTTATAGAGTGCTGTTATTAGTCAGCTATTGTTGCAAAAATTCCTTACTAAAAAACACCCAAAATAACACTAAACAACAAGTATGTAAAATTGCTTACAGGTTTGTGGGTTGGCTGCAGCAGCTTTGTTTCATAATGCACATTAGCTGAGCTCTTTCCAGACATCTGGTCAGGTTTAGTTTTCTTTCATATGTTTCATACTGGAGTTCAGGCTGAGGGAGCAGTTGCTACCTCAGAAATATTCTTCTCATAAAAATCACAGCATTATGCAAGAAGGTCAGCAGGATCATATACTATCTCTTAAGGCCTCTGCTAGGAACCAGGAATCTTACTTCCATCTATATCTCATTGGCCAAAAACAAGTCAGATGGCTAAACCCAACTGTATGCCAGACATTACACTTAATTTACTTAATTCTTATAAATAATTGATAATATGGGTACTATTCTGCTCATTTTATAAGTAAAGAAACTGAAAATCATTAAAATTAATGTATCTAGGATCAATAAATAATGGAGCCAGAATATCCACTCAGGAAGTAAAATTTCGGAGTGATTATTCACAATTTTTAAGCAAGAAACTAACACCATCCAAGATCTGGTCTCAAAATACCTGCCCAAATTTATCCTCCAGTAAATACCATCACATCAGCTACATTATGCTTATTTGTCATACTCATCTGTCATTTCTTGAATATGTTATGTACTTTAAACATTGAGGACAGGAATCACATCACAAACACCTCCCTATATCCATTTATTTCTGCAAGTGTCCAGCATGCAGTAGGCTTTCAGGTATTTATTAAAGTAAATTTAGAACTGATATACATATT
>NW_016864936.1:0-1228 GCF_001698545.2 Rhinopithecus bieti | reverse complement strand
AAGATTTAAGTAATGTTGTTTACTAAAATATTATTTGTAAAAGTTAACAATAAAGAGAAAATTAACATCGATTACACTGTTATTTCCAACGAAGTAAATATGTTGCAATAATTAAAACTTGTGATTTTTCAAATAAGTTTTGAGAAAATAATAAATACTTATGATATAATGTTACATGGAAAATAATTTAAAAGTATGAATATATAACATAAATATTCCTATTTTAATTATTTCAATTAATTTAAAGAAAAAAATGGAAGGAAGCAACAAGCTTCTCAGGATCACATAATTAGGAATTACAAGATATTATTATTACCACAAAATACATAGGTTTTGTGTTTTTTGTATGCTTTCAAATTTTTCAACAAAATAAGACATCACTTTCACAACTATAGAAAACCAAAGGAATCTCTACATGTACACAAATTCCACTTTTCAATAACCCAAACACTATTCAACCAACTTCTTAGTTGAATTAATAATACAGCATCAATATGGTATCCATTTTAAAATCTGCACAGTACAAAAAAATAAAATAAAACTATTTCTCAAATATTTTGAGGAATAAAGTTGGCTACTATGCTCTGTTATGCAGCTGAGAAAAAAAAAATCCTAAAGCTCTTTCCTGGCAGCACTGCAAAATCCCAACATTAATGAGGGGAAAGTGGCATACATTTTTATTCATGGTGCTCAGATTGTGTCCTAGAGATTCAAGCACTTGCCCAGAGCAAAACTGAAAGTTATTCACTGATAGGGAAGCAACTCTGGCCTCCTGACTTCTAATTGAACCTTTTTCTTTGTAAAGGAAATCATATTTTAAGCGTGCACATCATTTCACCTCGTGCCCAACATTTAGGTGTAAAGAATGGTTAAAATGTGAGACTGGACTTTACCTTTAAATCTCATTAACTTTAGTAGGGGCCAAATTTTTATTTTTTATTTATTTTATTTTATTTATTTCCTTTCCTTTTTTTTTTTTTTAGATGGAGTCTTGCTCTGTTACACAGGCTGGAGTGTGGTGGCACGATCTCGGCTCACTGCAAGCTCCACCTCCCGGGTTCACGCCATTCTCCTGCCTCAGCCTCCCTAGTAGCTGGGACTACAGGCCCCCGCCACCACGCCTGGCTAATTTTTTTGTATTTTTAGTAGAGATGGGGTTTCACGTTGTTACCCACGATCGTCTCGCGCTCCTGCCCTCGTGATCCGCCCGCCTTGGCCTCCCAAAGTG
>NW_016864935.1:0-243 GCF_001698545.2 Rhinopithecus bieti | reverse complement strand
CCAAGAACAGGTTGGGGAGTATGGGGACCTCTCCCCTCTCCCAGCTGCTTCCAGGAGCCACTTCTTTCAAAATGAGGCACTCTCCTGCCTGACCATTCCCATTTGGCTGCAATAGACCATTGTCAACAGAGAACAAAAAGGGGCCTCACCTGTTTACCTGACATGTCAGAGGCAGGTGAGTATGCCCAGGGGACCTGGGGTAGAACCTATACATCGGCCCACCCCCAGGCTATGCTGGCTTCA
>NW_016864934.1:0-1233 GCF_001698545.2 Rhinopithecus bieti | reverse complement strand
ACCGCGCCCGGCGGAAATTATTATTTTAATATAGGTTGGGCACAGTGGCTCACGCCTGTAATCCCAGCATTTTGGGAGGCCAAGTCAGGCAAATCACCCGAGGTCAAGAGTTCAAGACCAGCCTGACCAACATGATGAAACCCCATCTCTACTAAAAATACAAAAACTAGCCAGATGTGGTGGCTAGTAGAGACGGGGTTTCACCGTGTTAGCCAGGATGGTCTCAATTTCCTGACCTCGTGATCTGCCTGCCTCAGCCTCCCAAACTGCTGGGATTACAGGCTTGAGCCACCGCGCCTGGCCACATTGTTACATTTCTTTCGTGCTATATAAACCCCTAGTTTTAGTGAGTCTGGGAGAAGGATTTGAGCCTGAGCTCCCATTTCTTCAGCTAGGGCAGCTGATTAAAGCTTCTTCCTTGGCAATACCTATTGTCTCAGTCATTACCTTTCTGTGCAGCCAGTAGCAAGACCTAGACCAAACCCCTGGTGTTTCTGTAACCAAGAATTTTTTTTTTTTTTTTTTTGAGACAGGGTCTCGCTCTGTCTCCCAGGCTGGAGTGCAGTGGCACGATCATGGCCCACTGCAGCCTCAACCTCCCAGGTTCAGGGGATTTTCCCACTTTGTCCTCCAGTGTAGCTGAGCCTACAGGTGTATGCCACCACACCCAGCTAAGTTTTTGTAGAGATGGGATCTCACCATGTTGCCCAGGTTGGTTTCAAACTCCTGAACTCAAGCGATTCACCTGCCTCGGCCTCCCAAAATGCTGGATTACAGGTGTGAGCAACCGTGCCAGGCCTTGAGCTTTACTTGAAATGTTTTAGCTTTGATAGGAAAGGAGAAAGTAGAGTGTGTGTTACCTTTTAATAAAAGTATGGAAGGAAGGAGGAAAATATGCCAAAAGGTTAGCGGAGGTTAATTCTGAGCAACAGGAACATGGGTCATATGTTTGTTCATTATGAGCATTTAGATTTGTTTGAAAAACTCACCTGGAAATTGTTCATTTCCTGTTCTTTACCAATCAGTAAAGTCTTGGGAAAGCAGATCTGAGGGAAAATAGAAAAGAACCATGAAACAGCATAATTGCTTTGGAACTTGGGGATCACCCAGTGTAGAATGCTCCACACCCAGGCTAACTACATCTTCACTTATTAATTTATTTTTTAAAAAATAGAAGCAAATAGGCCGGGCGCGGTGGCTCAAGCCTGTAATCCCAGCACTTTGGGAGGCCGA
>NW_016864933.1:0-855 GCF_001698545.2 Rhinopithecus bieti | reverse complement strand
CTAAAATTAAATGAAATAACATGCACAAAGCCCTTAGCACTTAATGACATGGAATAAGAGGGAGCTATTTTAATTTAATTAATTTATTTATTTATTTTGGAGATGGAACCTCACTCTGTTGCCCAGGCTGGAGCGCAGTGACACCATCTCAGCTTACTGCAGCCTCCGCCTCCTGGCTTCAAGCAATTCTCCTGCCTCAGCCTCCTAAGTATCTGGGATTACAGGCACCCACCACCACGCCTGGCTAATTTTTGTACTTTTAGTAGAGATGTTGTTTCACCTTGTTGCCCAGGCTGGTCTTGAACTCCTGACCTCAGGTGATCCACCTGCCTTGGCCTCCCAAAGTGCTGGGATTACAGGAGTAAGCCACCGCACCCAGCCAAGGGGGAGATCTTTGTTAGCACTCAACAGGCAAGTGAGGACTGCTTGAATTATAACTAAAGTTAAGAGTTTGAGAGAGAGAGGAATTTGTGTGTCCCCTGGAATCTTTGAGCCTCCAATCTCCTCCTCTAGTGATAAATACTAGGATTTCTTATCCCTATCAAGTTATTTTATTTATTATGGTTTATTTTGCATTTATATCTGCGTTCTTCTGCCTGTGTTCGTTCTCATCACTTTCATCCTATCAGCTGGGAGAGAAGAATTTCATGAAGAGAGTTTGTAACACCTAACCTGGCAAGCTACCTAATCTCTCTGAATTCAGTTTTTTTCTTTCTTTTTTTTTTTTTTTGAGACGGAGTCTTGCTCTGTCACCCAGGTTGGAGTGCTGGAGTGCAGTGGCACAATCTTGGCTCACTGCAAGCTCTGCCTCCCGGATTCACTCCATTCTCCTGTCTCAGCCTCCTGAGTAGCTGG
>NW_016864932.1:0-243 GCF_001698545.2 Rhinopithecus bieti | reverse complement strand
AGCTCCTGCTTTGTTTATTCTTTTATTATTATACTTTCAATTCTGGGATATGTGTACAGAACATGCAGGGTTGTTAAACAGCTATACACGTGCCATGGTGGTTTGCATCACCCATCAACCCGCATCTAAATTAGGTATTTCTCCTAATGCTATCCCTCCCCTAGGCCCTCACCCCTCAACAGGCCCCAGTGTGTGATGGTCCCTTCCCTGGTTCCATATGTTCTTGTTGTTCATCTTCCACTT
>NW_016864931.1:0-855 GCF_001698545.2 Rhinopithecus bieti | reverse complement strand
AATAAATTTTTAAATAATTTTAAAACAATAATAATTTAGCATTAGAACATTTTTAAGAGTTTCTAGCTGAAGTCAGCTAAAGACCCAAATAGGATGTTAAAATTCTAAAACAATCAACCACTTTTTTTAGATGATAACTTGCACCAAAACCAAGTTAAATGTGAAAATATGTATTTCTTCTCACTGTACTCAATAATAAACTCATGGTTAGTTTTGAAAGGCAGCACTCATAATTAGTCTGACTTATCTGGAAATGCTGTTTTTTCGTAAACAGTATTTGACTTACATTATATCCAGTTTTGATAGAATAGTATAATTATACAAGTCAAACTTATTGAAAATCATTTATGAAAGGTAATATGCTTTTTTTGCACCCAGACTATTAGTGATGTTTGAATCTTGAACAAGCCTAAAACTGTAAGGTTTCCTTTTTCATTGTTGTTCTGACTGTAATTACTTAGAAATATGTGTGGAGGTAGCAAAGAGGTTGAACTGTAGTGATTTATAACTGGTAAATTTCCAAACTGGATGACTCAGCAGCATATAACCAGCCCAATCTGTACTGATTCTACCAACATAAGGCCTGCTGATAAATGATAAGCATGACATATGTAATAACAACGAAAAGAGATATTTTAAAACAATAATTTTAGTTTCCCTGTGTAGTTTCTTATCTTTACTTTCTTCCAATGTTTTATTTACTCCAGTGCAAATGGATAGAGTTTCCTTATCCTTCCTCAGACTTGCAACTTCATTTATAAGATTTTAAAGTGCAGTTAAATAGATAAGGGGGAAACATTGCTTAATCTGGACAATTTGGAAATGTTAGTTGTAACAAAGTACAAAGAATTTAAA
>NW_016864930.1:0-852 GCF_001698545.2 Rhinopithecus bieti | reverse complement strand
ATTTAAAAAGACAATCACAGAATTACATCCACCCCTAACGTAATCTAATCCAGAGTAAAGCCTAGCTTTCTTAAATCTTCACCCCACTTGCCTAATACAAACACAAATTTTGTAATAAATCCCTTTCAATACCCACTGTATGGAGTTGTTTAAGACAACCCCTAAATTCAGAGATTCACTACTGATCACACAACTCAGTATACAGTCATAATGACAGCTAAGATTTATTTTAGTGAAAGGACACAGAGCAAAATCAGTGAAGGGAGAAGGCCCATGGGGCAAAGGCCAAAGGACACCAGGTACAAGCTTCCAAGAGTCCTAAGAGGTGTCACCACTATACACACTTAAACTTCTCCAGCAATGAGCTGCGCCAACACCTATTAGGTGTTGCCTACAAGGAAGCTCATCTGAGACTGAGTGACCAAGGTTTTTACTGGGGGCTAGCCACATAGGTACCCTCTGCCTAGCCCATAAAAGTATTTTATACTCTCAAAAGGAAAGTCGGTGTTCAGAGTAAAACACAATGCTTTTACTAACAATTGAGGCACAGTGAGCCTTGTGTATCAATTAGGAATCCTATTAATGTAGGAAACTGGTTACCAGACAAATTTCCAGATTCTAACCAGTGACTTAACTTGCAAGCAAACTTTTCAACATACATCAATCTCAGACCTGCTACATTAAAGCTCTTCAGCACAGTCTACACTAGTGGCTGTTGGACGAGGCATTTTATCAGTAAGACCCCATTTAGCAGGGGATACCAGCCTGCAGTATTGATTTCAATTTAAGCCCTTTAGAAATCCTGGATTTCACCAGTTAAAAAAAATCCCATTAATCATAGAGGTCTATATT
>NW_016864929.1:0-2157 GCF_001698545.2 Rhinopithecus bieti | reverse complement strand
TTTTTTTTATAGACTGAGTCTTGCTCTGTCACCCATGCTGGAGTACAGTGGCACGATCTCTGATTACTACAACCTCCACCTCCTGAGTTCAAGGGATTCTCCTATGTCAATCTCCCAAGTAGCTGGGGTTACAGGCATGCGCCACCACACCTGGCTAAGTTTTGTATTTTTAGTAGAGACAGGGTTTCGCCATGTTGGCCAGGCTGGTCTCAAACTCCTGACCTCAGGTGATCCGTCTGCCTCGGCCTCCTAAAAATGCAGAGATTACAGGCGTAAGCCACCGTGCCCGGTCACCCTTGCAAAATTCTTGTATTGAAACCTAATTACCAATGTGATGGTATTTGGAGGTGGGCCTTTGGAAAGTGGTTAGGACATGAAGGCAGAGCCCTCATAAATAGGATTGGTCCTATTATAAGAAGAGACTCCAGAGAGATGCTTTGCCCTTTCTACCATGTGAGGACATAGCAAGAATGTGCCATTCTGTAAACCAGGAACTGGGTCCTCACCAGACACCAAATCTGTCAGCACCTTGGTCTTAGACTTCCCAGCCTCCAGGACAGTGAAAAATAAAATTCTGCTGTTTATAAGCTACCTTGTCTATGATATTTTGTTATAACAGCCCAAACAGACCAAGACAGCATTCTAAGCACCTTGTGTGTATTAGCTCATGTATTCCTGATAACAACCATGTGAGGCAGGAACTATTATCCTTATTTTATAAATAAGGGAAATTAGGCACAGAATAGTTAAATAAGTTAGTTACCCAAGATCTCATAGTTTGCAAATAGTCGAGACAGGATTTGAATGCAGCAGTCTGACTTCAAAGCCCACACAGGCGTAGGGATTGATACATACACAAATACTCTGAGTTTGATTGATACATACAAACAATTGAGTTTCCTTTTGGCAGCATCATAAGTCTGGAAATCATCCTCCGTGGGCTATGGCCAAATTCTTTCCACCAGGCAAAGCCTAAGTCCTCCTACTCACCAATGCGTTCTGCTATTTCTATTATGTGTTGAGTATTTTGGAGAAAAAATACATATTTTTTATAATTATTAGACCCTTTTTTATTATAAAAATATTCAAACATCCCAAAAGTAGAGAGAATAAAATAATGAACTCCACATACTCATCATCATCCACCTCTTCCCAATCTAGTCACCCCTCTCAAATTCCCCCACCCTACCCACATTCTGTTTCTGTCCCCACCATGCCATTGAAACTCATCAAGGATTCCCAGTGACCTCTTGAATCACAATCCAATGGATTCTTTCCAGCCTTTTTTCAATATCCTTCTTCTGATCTGTCCGAATCTCCTGCCACTCTTGAAGAGACACTCATCATATTAGTGTGATAGCTACCACTCTTTAAGATCTGTGTACCAAGCAGAGTGCTGAGTACTTTTTATACATTGTCTCATTTAATTCTCAAAACAATGCTGAAGTAAATACTGTTATGATCACCATTTTCAAAATCAGCAAACAGACTGAGGCATAGAGAGGATAAGGACATTTGTCATAGGTCACACAATTAGGTAGACCCTGGGCTGGAAATGAGGTCTGTCTGACTCTGAAGCTCATACTATTCACCCCTACACCATATGTTGAGTCTCTCTCATCCATGGCTTTCCATGCATCACTCTCTCCTAGAGTCACTTGGATCTCTCTCACTTCCCTTCCCCATCCTTTTTTCATCTCATCTTCTTATGTCCATATGCTAATGTGCCCAGTAGTACTGCCTTCCAGGCTCCTCTTTCTTATACTCACTCCATCTGTGTGACCTTGCCCATACCCAGGACTTCAGTTGCCATCATATGCCAATACCTCTAATCTAGAATTCCAACTCCAGTCTCTTACAAAGGTTTCAGTTCCAACATTCTCCCTAGCCACTGGATATCACTACTTCACTGACCCATAGGAGCCTCCACTTCAGCATGTCCATTTATCATCTTACCTTGGAAATTTACTTTCCCCCCCGTCCGGAGCCATGAGGCCCGGAAATTGCCACGGCCTCTGTTGCTTAAGCTCCGCATTGTGGAGACAAGATGGCACACTTCCTGGTTCTTCATCATCAACTTTTCCTGCGCGCGCGAACTTTTCCCGCCTGCGCGTAGATAACCTCCCGCGCCCAGGAAAGACTAAGTCTACCGAGCAT
>NW_016864928.1:0-2506 GCF_001698545.2 Rhinopithecus bieti | reverse complement strand
AAACATTTGAAAAAATGCTCAACATCACTAATGATCAGGGAAACGCAAATCAAAACCACAATGTGATACCACCTTACTCCTGCAAGAATGGCCATAATCAAAAAATCAAAAAACAGCAGATGTTGGCGCAGGTGTAGTGATCAGGGAACACTTCTACACTGCTGGTGGGAATGTAAACTAGTACAGCCACTATAGAAAACAGTGTGGAGATTCCCTAAAGAACTAAAAGTAGAACTACCATTTGATCCAGCAATCTCACTACTGGGTATCTACCCAGAGGAAAAGAAGTCATTATTCAAAAAAGATACTTGCACACGCATGTTTATAGCAGCACAATTAACTCCTGCAAAATTGCGGAACCCACCCAAATGCCCATCAATCATTGAGTATATAAAGAAACTGTGGTATATATATATACATATTTGGGAAGAATGGAGGAGGATCATAGCACTGTATGACTCAATAAACAACTTCAGTTGCTGTCCTGCTGTCCTGAATGTCCTTGGCTCTTCCTGCTGTGAGCACTTTGTCACTAGCTTCCTTTCTCCCCTGGCTCTGCTCTCTGCCACATTGCTCTGTCTGACATTCACACCCACTATCGTAGTTGTTTCTGTCTGTGGCTCTGTCTGCACCTGCCTCTCTTTATCACTATCTCTTTCTGTCTGCTTGTCTGTCTCCCCTTCCCTGACCCTTTCACTCTTCCTTTCAATTTCCTTGTCTTCCCCATGACAGCCCACCTCAGGGGCCTTTGTCACTGCATTAAAAAATTTGGGACTGCAGCTCTAATCCCTGGGACAAGCTTGTTTTCTCTGTCTCTTTCACCTTGTTTCCTCCTGCACAGGTGGAAAGCTGTGGCCTTCCTCAGTTAGGAGGGTCAAGACTAAACTTAGGTTTGGACTTAGAAAACAAGACTATTTTTTTAGGTGAGCCTGGCCCAGGCAAATGAATATTGCATGATGTCCATGAGTTTGCAGTGTAGTCTGGAGACACAGCCCCAGGAAGTAATACAGCCTGATTTTCCTCTTGTGTGCATCTATTTACCTTTAGGACCATATTTGGCAGGGTACAGGGAGCAGGACAATAATGACTACTAAAATATTTATTTGGGTATTCCTGAATCTCCTTGAGAATTTTTTCTTAGATTCATACTCTTAATATCACCCCCAAACCAGGTTGAAGAATTAAGAGATGCTTGTCAAAATACACAGAGCAGAGACTATTATAAACACAAAAGAAAAAGTTTTGATAAAACACCTCTTCTAAATTTGGAAAATCTAGCTAAAATGGATGTTAATGATTTTATTTAATACTACAATTATAAAACTTGATTGAATATATATATATATATAGACACACATGTGATTATACATTATTTTATGTGGATATATGTCTTAGTCCATTTTCTGTTACTATAACTGGGTGCTTCTTGCTTAGGAATAAATGACTCAGAGTGGGGACCAGCAGAAGTCACAACTGGGTCCAAAAGCACTCACTAGCACCTCATCCTCTCCAGTCACTCCCATCTCAGGGAGGTGGCCAGATGGAAAGAGCATCCTGCTTTGATTCCAAACTAGGGGAGTAGAGAAATAAGGGATTC
The DNA here is from genome assembly GCF_001698545.2 of Rhinopithecus bieti. Taxonomy (NCBI): domain Eukaryota; kingdom Metazoa; phylum Chordata; class Mammalia; order Primates; family Cercopithecidae; genus Rhinopithecus; species Rhinopithecus bieti. The sequence goes on along the minus strand of NW_016864928.1, from coordinate 909 downwards.
TGTCTTTTCCTTTTTTGTCCACTGTGCCAGTATAAATAGTCCTTTTCCTTTTTAAGTGCCTGATGATAGATGCTCAATGAGGTTGATCCACATAGGCCAGTTAGATATGAGGGAGAAAAGCCATTGACTCCATCCTAGTTCTCTAGGTCAACTGAAATATCTTTAGGAATACATGTAGATACTCAGCATAAGTATGGAAGATTCCAAATGTGTACAGGGTCAAGGGAACAGCTGCTGGGGAAAGTAAAATGCATCACTGAGACAGGAAGAGGCAAGGAAACACAATAAGTACATGGAGTTTATAGGAAATGCACTGATTCAATTCAATAAACACTGCCAGATACTGGAAAATAAGATTTGAAACATGTCTTCAAGGAACTCATGGTTTGGTGGAGGCTTTCCTACAATGTTCATTATAGGTTTTTCCCTCAGTGATGGAAAAAAGTGTTGAAATCTAGAGTGCTCCAATGAAAAAAAATATGTGAAATTATGTAAAAGGTTGTAAAGCACCAAATTCTGTACTATTTTCACTATTTATTACTTGATCATAAAGCTCTTCCTAATAATATATAGCAAGGGTTGGCAAACCACAGACTGCTGCCTGTGTTTGTAAATAAAGTTTTATTGGACCATAGCCATGTCCATTCATTTACCTATTACCTATGGCTGCTTTCATCCCTACAAAAGCAGAGTGGAGTTGTTGCAACCAAAATGGCATGGCCCACGAATCCTAAAATATTTCCTATCTTCCCTTTACAGCTGAAGATTGCCAACATCTGATATATAGAGTCATTCAAATGTTCCCTAGGTCACTCAATTCTCCTGAATCTTTTTTCTTTCCCTGTAGAGAATGACTGTTTTTTTCACATGTGAAAAAAACCCGTCATTCAAAAAAATTCTTTATAATTG
>NW_016864927.1:0-1855 GCF_001698545.2 Rhinopithecus bieti | reverse complement strand
AGGAAGGCAGGCAGGCAGGAAGGAAGGAAACCCAGATAACTCTGCCTAGGAAATGGAAAAAGCTCACAAAACTTCTGAAACGCAGGGCTCTCAGAGGCAGAGAATGGCTAATATTTTACTCCAAAAACCTACCTTTGAACTCCAGAGAACCAGTAACTGTGTCTACAATATGCTACCTTGACATTAAACTTTCATTGTGACAGAGTCAGTTTAAAACAAACCAACTGGAGCTCAGGGGGAATGAAAAACAGCTTTGACCTAAGAAATTTCCAAATGACTGTAGTTTTAGAATATGTTGAGTTGTTTCAACTTGGCTTCTGCAAGCTCAACATTTTATTCGTTCTTCTCTTTGTTGTTTTAGAGATGAAATGAATGCTACCGTTTTCTAGGAAAATCTTTCTATAATTTAAAAGAAGACGGTTATTTAAGTCTGCCAATCAATATTAACACAGTTAATATGCCAAACAACATATTCTTTGATGGCGACATGTTTTTATCAACACAGCATATGATGTTTCTTAAAGCTTTGCTCTTAGAGATGGAAGAGAATTTTATTTAAGCCTATTTTGGTGAACTTTGCATGTATTTCAACACTTTTCAACATCTGTCTTTTATTACCAGAGGTACCAGTATCCAAACAGCAAAGTATTTTGAATGCCTTGAAAGTCAGATCCTGCTCCTTAGCCCTCCTGTCTTAAATCATAATTTCACTGTGACATCAGGTTCATTTCTAAGGAACATTTTTATTTCATGGACAGGTAGGCAGCCATTCACTCTAATATGCAGATTCCGTTTTCATAAAGATGTTCCAAGTAAGAAAAATACCTAAAACTGGAATGCAAGCCAAATTCATATTAAATAAAATGTTTTCTGACCTCATTTAAAATGCAGCACCAGAATATGTGCATGTGTATGAATAAGATTAAACATTTTACTTTTTCAAGTCACTTACGTGGCATTTTGTTTGTAAGTTGTCATCCTGTATGGAGGCCAATACAGCCCACTAAAAACTGAAATCCTTCTTCCTAATTATGATACACTTCAGTTTCTACATTTAACACCTTTTAAATAACTGTTGATCTTAACGCTATATATTGGCCACCCCCACCTCCACCCCTCGAGAAAACACCCTGAGAATAATATGTTAGTATTTTGAGTTACAAGGAGACATCGTTTTTAGAAGCTCTCCCGTCTCCTCGGCCCTGCTGGCCCGCCTGTGGGCGATGAAAACAAACTTTAATCACTTCCAGAGATTCGGGTCAGGGTTCACACGCTCCAGCCTGGGAACCACCAGCCGGAAGGGAGAGGCAGTGCCTGCAGGACTAAAGGTTCTGTTCAGAACCAGGGAGGGACCTGAGAACGAAATCTAGAATTTCAAACAAGCCTTGAAGAGTGCCAGGGCTTTAGACCCTGTGTCTGCCGTCCTCTCGGCTCGGATAGGTGGGGAATTTTCTCGAGGGAGAAAGTAGTAGATCATTTCACAGCGCAGCCCTCAGCTACAGATGCGTGCATCTTAAAAAATACAGAGCAACCGGTCAATTAACCGGGGAGGCGAAACTCACGCAACGCCACCGGCCAGAACTGTCCACACAAAGCCGGGGAAGGTGCCGCACGGCGGCGGAACGCGGTCTCCGATCAGGCTGCTGCCAAGAAGCGGGGCCGGCCCCCCACGCGGAGGGGCAACTTAGCGTTCTGGCGGCGCAGAAGCCCCGTCTCCTCGCCGCAGGGCACTCTCCTTCCCGGGGACCCCCACCGCCCGCGCCGCCCCTCCCCGACCCCTCCTCGGTCCCCTCCCCTGCCCCGCACACAATGGCGCCCCCCGAGCTCCCGCCACGGTCCTGGCGCCGGCCGTACC
>NW_016864926.1:0-1857 GCF_001698545.2 Rhinopithecus bieti | reverse complement strand
TATGATATTTCTTTCTATGAGTTTCTTTTCATGGTTTTGATCATACTCCTTTGTTCTTGTAAAAAGTAGTATTTGGGTAATCCAAATATTATTAATGCTATTTACTGGCATTTAGATTTGTAGAATCTCAAACTATTAACATACCTGAATTAATTACAATTTTATCAGAAAGAAAATTATACAAGTCTTGATACTTCAGTAATAGTACAGTAGGTACAATAGTGGTAAATGGAGTAGATTAGTGTAGGGAAGTACATTGCCTTGTCTTTTTTAGGTTTCAAGATGACGGAACAAATATATAGGCCAAGATACTTTATTTACATTGTGTTTTAAAACCTGCAGCATAACTAAAATGATAGTATAACTCTTGAAATTCAGAATGAAGGGAAATATTTGGCAGATGGCTGAATAAGTAAGCCGAATTTTTTGTCTCTAAAAGCTTAAATAAAAGAAAACTATCCTAAGTTGATAAGTCAAGCAATGAAGTCATATTGATATTACTAAAATGTTAATCACCAGAAACTGGAAAACACAGGTAGTTAAAAGAGGCTACCTATGAGCTAACTGGAAATGGCAATGGCATAATAGCTCATTATGTGCATATGTTGTTTTTATAATAAAATATTGATCAAATTAGAGCAAGTAGATAACAGAATTTAGACCATTTTAAATTATAAAGTGTCTAGAAGTTATCATAACAAGATTATTTGGCAATGTTGTTTGCAAATTAAATAAGGTAACAGAAATGATGGGCATGTGATACATACACACCCACAAATTCTGGGGTGTAGAGTTTTTTCACAATTTATGGGACTCATCTTGTTTTGTCCAAAGCTGAGTTTTATTCTTTTATTGCAATCAGATTTATCTCCTCACAGGCCATAGAGGAAGTCATACTGTTGTTAACCATTATGCCTTTGATGCATTTTTTCTGGAATAATTGAAAGTTGATGTCCCATTTAACTGGAGCATTCTCCATATCAAATGGTCTCTGTCATTCAACCATGGGATAATTTTTAGAGAGACCATTATGCACCAGGCATTATTCTAGGAGCTGATCATGGCCCCCATTTGTACAGTATACTCATGGTTACTAGGGATATATTGCCTTCAAAGAGTTTATAGCCTATCAGTGAGGAGGCAACCTGAAGGGCAGAAGTAAGTGAAGATATTTTAACAACACAGAGAAGGGGTTTCCTAACCCAGCCAAACCAGGTCTGAGAGGCACCCTTGAGTGAGTGACTTTTTAGTTGCTACTGAAAGGCTAGAAATTAGTCATAAAAGCAGGTTGAAGGATTGGGTGTGACTTTCCAGGCAGATGAAGTTGTAAGTACAAATCATGTAGGCATCAAACCCAGATGAGGTTTTGGAGTAGCATTAAGTATCCTTAGTGCATTAAGTAGCATTAAGTCTAGCATTTTCATGTGAGAGAGTGAGAGAGGATTAAGCCAGAACTGGAAAGAGCTCAATCATGGCACAGTTTACCCTGGAACTTTACCCTGGAGATGCTGCTTCTTAAAATAGTAACTGGATCCCACAGTTCGGAGTAATTGCACTCTACTCAAACTTTTCTTTGCCATATATTTAGGGGGAGGAGAAAATAGGGAGTTGCTTCTCAGTTGGTAGGAAATTACAATCATGCAAGAAGAATTAGCTCTAGAGATCTGTTGTGCAGCATAATGCTTATAGTCACCAATATTGTATTATGTGCTTAAATATTTGTTTAGAGGGCAGATTTCATATTAAGTATTCTTATCACAGAAACAAACTAATTCACAAGGGACACAAGAAAATTTTTGAAGGTGATAGTTAAATCTTTTACTTTGATTGTAGTGATGGAGTTGCTCTTCTCGAGGA
>NW_016864925.1:0-243 GCF_001698545.2 Rhinopithecus bieti | reverse complement strand
AGACTGAGTCTTGCTCTGTCACCCAGGCTGGAATACAGTGGCACAATCTCGGCTCACTGCAACCTCCGCTTCCTGGGTTCAAATGATTCTCCTGTCTCAGCCTCCTGAGTAGCTGGGACTATGGGTGTGCACCACCACACCCAGCTAATTTTTTTTTTTTTTTTTTTTTGTAAAAAAGGGGTTTGGCCATTTGGCCAAGGTTGTTCCCAAACCCCGGCCTTAGGGGCCCCCCCCCCCCCGTTA
>NW_016864924.1:0-243 GCF_001698545.2 Rhinopithecus bieti | reverse complement strand
TTTCCAGCTCTCGTTGGTCTTTTCTTTTCTCATTCGCAATGGTCTCCTCATTCTTCATTTTAAAGCGGATTTTCAATATTTATTTCTTAGTTCTGAAGTGGAATTTTGTTGGGTTAAAATCAGGGTTATTTTAAAATGTTAGAAAAGCTAGCATTGTTATAGCACTGGAACTGAGATTTTTCTAGCTAGGTGTTTTGGTTATCAGGTTGTATACTAACTGAGCTTTGGAAAAGTTTAGTGGAC
>NW_016864923.1:0-1396 GCF_001698545.2 Rhinopithecus bieti | reverse complement strand
TTCTTTTAAAAAAAAAAAAAATTTTGTCTGAGATTTGAAGGAAAATATGCTTATTTGGAATTTCCATAAAAGAGTATCCTTTTTATATACTTAATAGTGACTTTACAAAATAAAAGTTATATTCTCAGTTGTTTAAAATCACTAACCTGTGGTAACCACACCTCAGTTTGACAGTAGATTTAAAATTATTCCCTGACAGATTATTTAATGTGGAGCCATAAGGAGGGAACCCAGTATACAATTATTTTTTATTTGGGAATCAGGGAATAGTTCCCAAATATACAATATTTATTGATAAGATTTTTTTTCTTCCCTTCATATATCCACTCACACTCAATAGAAAGTTATTAAATAATCATTAGAAAAGCTCAGTAGACTTATTTGAGAAATTAAGCCTCGTGCAGGATGATGGATTTGACTTACTAATGTACTGTCACAGACAAGTATGGGTAGTTTTGTTTAAATAGGTAAGCAAAATATTATGCTTTTTAGCAGTGGATTACCAACACCTTGACTTCTTTGTTACAGTGCTAACATCTTTTTTTTGTGCAGTTATCCATGATTATTAAGCAGGGTGGAAGTTCAGTATTTTGTCATTTAAAAAGATTAGTTATATAATGTCTGCTTCCAGCCAGTGAGAAACATCTAGCCATACCTTTCTTATGCAAGCCATTCAGTTATCAGGACTGTGAATTAACACTGTATGAATAAATTTCTGTACACCTTATTGTTTGGCCAGAAGGCCACCAAGTGTACTTATATGTAATCCTTAAATTTTAAAGTAGCTGTAATTTTTAAATATTTCTAAACTTTTCTTAAACCACTAAAATTAAGCTCTTACTACTTAGTCAACTATCCTCAGCTGTATTCGTACTCAATTGTCAGTATGGCACAGATTACTGTATTAAAATATTCTCCTTTCGTCTTCATACTTACCTTCTGGAGGTAATTTTTTAACTTAATGTGTTACTACAAAGATTTGCAGATCTTTAATCAAGCACTATGTTAATACTGTAATATCAGAATACTATGTTGCATTATTTAAAATGTTCAAATTGAATAGATTAAAAAGTTTTTAAATGCTATTGCATCATATAATTTGCTATTCATCCACTATGGCATTGCATATCAATCAGTTAATACACTTAATGTTGCATGAGTAATATTTTGGTCTGGGTTTCCTCTTAAGATTTTAGTTCGTCTGAATTAAGGAAAAATGTTTTTAATATACATTCTTATTTTGTCCCAACCCTCCAAAAATGAGCTGGAAATCTTAACTTTTTGGTTTTTTTTTTTTTTTTTTTGGTACTTTAATGGGCCCAGGACTGTGGTTTAAATTTTTATGTATGTATTTTCTTTTTTGTGGAGTATAAACTTAAAAACTGGATTTGGGACC
>NW_016864922.1:0-2508 GCF_001698545.2 Rhinopithecus bieti | reverse complement strand
GAAGAAGAAGAAGAAGAAGAAGAAGAAGAAGAAGAAGAAGAGGAGGAGGAAGAAAAGAAAGTAAATGGAAAGGAGGAGGAGCTGGCTGAAGAGTGAAGTGGGGTTTTGGTGTCAGCAGGGGGAGCTCTGTCCTGAGGCTATATGATTTGTTACTTCTCCTCCACCACAAAGCAATGGGAAGTCATTTTAAGGAGGGAGACAGCTCCTCCATCCATGAGAAGACCTTGTCTAGATGCATCTGAGTGTCGACAGGGCCCAGGAAGATAAAAAAAATCTTGACAACTGCAGCCTTGATGGAAATAAGAAAAGGAACGTGATCATCATCAACAGACAAGGTGCAGTGGAAAGGGAAGCAAAGTTGGAGTCCCTCAGACCTGGTTTCAAATCCTGGCTCTGCCACTTGCCGAGTGTGTGGCCTTAGGTAAATCACATATCCTCTTGGGCCTCAGTTTCTCCATCTAAGAAAATGGGTTAGTGAAACAGCCTTCATCTGTTGTACGTGTGCTCATTGTACATGTGCTGGCAGGATCTTCTGTCTGTGTTTGTCTGCGCCATCTGACTGCGGGCTGCTCGGGGTTTGTGCTGGCCCCGTGAATAGTTTGTGGAATGAGTTATACACCCTCATCCAGGATCTGATGAATGGAAAGTGAAGCATCTACGAAGTGTTTTTCATGTCTCTAGATGTCCTGGATCCTTCCAACAGCCCTTACATGGAGGGGGCTGTCAGATGCACTATTTCAAAGAGAGGGCCCCGAAATATAGAAGAGGGACACTGGCCTGCCCATGACCACATAGCAAGGTGGGAATCAAGCCCAAGTCTCAGAACTCTCCCCTCCTTCCTTCCTTCCTTCCTTTCTTCCTTCCTTCCTTCCTTCCTTCCTTCCCTCCTTCCCTCCCTCCCTCTTTCCCTCCCCCTTTCTTTCTTTCCTTCTTTCTTTCTTTCCTTCTTTCTTTCTTTCTTTCTCTCTCTTTCTCTCTTTCTTTCTCTTTCTCTTTCCTTCCTTATTTTTATGAGTCAGAGTCTCACTGTGTCACCCAGACTGGAGTGCAGTGGCATGACCTTGGCCCACTGCAGACACTGCCTTCTGGGTTCAAGCAATTCTCCTGCCTCAGCCTCCTGAGTAACTGGGATTACAGGCACCCACCAGCATGCCTGTTTGATTTTTTTGTATTTTTAGTAGAGATGGGGTTGTGCCCTGTTGGCCAGGCTGGTCTTGAACTCCTAACCTCGGCCTCCCAAAGTGCTGGGATTACAGGGGTGAGCCACCATGCCCAGCCTCAGAACGCTAATTTCTAATACACTGTAAGTGGACACTGCACTCTCAGGACTTGTATCTCCAGACTGGAGGAGCCTTTAGACCGGACAGTCATGGGGTAGGGGAGGGATGAGTGTTTCAGCTGATGCCCAAGGAAGAATCAAGAGGTACTTACAGCACTGGTTGCTGGGGACAGGCAGAGGCTTGTCTTGCTCTTCTTGGAATGAATACTGAAGGGGTGGGGGTAGGAGAAAGGGCTTATCTCAGAGGGGCCAAAGGCCAGGGGACCAGCATAGTCCTCTGTTCCATCCCATCCCGACTTCCGACTTCCCTCTGCCTCCCAAATTCTCTCCCCCTCTATGAGAAGGATACAGGGAGTAAGAGAGAAAAGGAGAGAAAGACAGACACACACACACACACACACACACACACACACACACACACACACACAGAGAGAGAGAGAGAAAGACGGAGACAGAGACAGAGAAAAAGTGAGAAACGGAGATAGAAAAAGACTAGGGGCCAGGTGCAGTGACTCACACCTGTAATCCCAGCACTTTGAGAGGCCGAGGCAGGCAGATCACTTGAGGTCAGGAGTCTGAGACCAGCCTGGCCAACATGGTGAAACCCTGTCTCTATTAAAAACACAAAAAATTAGCTGGGCGTGGTGTCACATGCCTGTAATCCCAGCTACTTGGGAGGCTGAGGTACGAGATTCACTTAAACCCGGGAGGCAGAGGTTGCAGTGAGCTGAGATTGTGCCATTGCACTCCAGCCTGGACGACAGAGGGAGGCTCCATCTCAAAAAAACTAAACAAACAAACAAACAACTAGGTATATACCCAAACGAAAAGAAATTGTCCTACCAAAAAGACACATGCACACTATGTCCATGGCAGTGCTTTTCACAACAGCAAAGACATGGAATCAACTTAGGTGCCCATCAATGGTGGATTGGATTTTTTTTTTTTTTTTTTTTTTGAGACGGAGTCTTGCTCTGTCACCCTGACTGGAGTGCAGTGGCGTAATCTAATCTCGGCTCACCGCAACCTCCTCCCGAGTAGCTGGGATTATAGACGCATGCCGCCACACCCAGCTAATTTTTCTATTTTTAGTAGAGACGGTTTCACCATGTTGGCCAGGCTGGTCTTGAACTCCTGACCTCAGGCGATCCTTCCACCTCTGCCTCCCAAAGTTCTGGGATTACAGGCGTGAGCCACCGTGCCCAGCTTGGATTTTCTTTTCTTTTTTT
>NW_016864921.1:0-1396 GCF_001698545.2 Rhinopithecus bieti | reverse complement strand
AATAGAGATGCCAGTATCCCTGTAATCACTATGTTGCCTAGGCTGGTCTCAAACTTTTGCTGCCTCAGCCTCCTGAGTAACTCGGACTATAGTCACATACCAGTGCACCCAGCTATTACCCATCCTGCTTCTTTTTTTACTTAAAAATATATCCTAGAGATCACTTTACAGTAGCATATAAAGATATTCCCTATTATTTTCTTCAGTGGTTTCATTGTTGTTCAGTAATTCATTATTTGAATATTTCATAGTTAATTCAACCTGTCCCATGTGGACAGGCATTTTCATTGTTCCCAGTCTTTGACTATTAGCCTTAATGCTTTGATAACTGCCTTATGCATACATATTTTCATACTTTTTTAGTGTGTCTTTGTGATAGATTCTTTTCCCTAATTGCTACTGGATTTTAAGGCACAATAAGAAAAGTTTTTCCCACTCCTAGGTTATAGAGGAATTCATTCCTATTTTCTTTTAATTGCTATGTCACCTTTTAGTTGCCAGTTATCTGATGAAAATAACAAGCTTGGATTTTATTTCTTTGAACATTGAAAGCATAGTTATTTTATGGCCCATGTTTGATAATCATAATATCCAATGGTTTTTTTTGTGTGTGGATCTGTTTCTGTTTATTTTGGCTATTGTTTCTAAAGATACTTTTCTTCTTTTGTTGTATGCATGTTTATCTTTCATTATGTGGTATAATATATTTGTAAAAGTAAGTGGAGGCAGCCGGGCTTAGTGGCTCACACCTGTAATCCCAACATTTCGGGAGGCTGGGACGGGCGGGTCACTTGAGGTCAGGAGTTTCAGACCAGCCTGGCCAACATAGTGAAACCCCGTCTCTAAAAAATACAAAAATTAGCCAGTCATGGTTGTGGGCATATGTAGTCCCAGCTACTCAAGAGGCTAAGGTGGGAAAATCGTTTGAGCCTGGGAGAAGAAGGTTGCAGTGAGCCGAGATCATGCCATTGCACTCCGGCCTGGGCAACAGAGTGAGACCTCGTCTCAAAAACAAAAAAACAAAAAAACAAAAAAACAAAAAACGTTGAGGTTTAGGAAATGCATGCAATCTTATTCCAGAGAGGTATTTTATTTGCTTCTGTGTGGTGTGTGGGAACACTATCATTCTGGGACTACTTAAATTGAATTTCAAGACTTGGTATTTGTGGGCCAATCAGATGGCATGAAGCAGGCTGCAAACCCAATGGAAGTGCTGGTTTAGTTCTGCTTCATGTTTCCCTTGTTGAAACAACTAAATGGTGGTGTTTCAGGAATAAAGTAAAAAGTAATACAAAAAATAAACAAATTAAAGAAGGAAGAAAGAAGAAAAACCACACAAAAAAGAAACATTCATGAAGATTTTCCTATGAGCAAAATTTTTAAAAAATAAAATAGT
>NW_016864920.1:3114-8864 GCF_001698545.2 Rhinopithecus bieti | reverse complement strand
CCATGACCTCTGCTTGCCAACCCATTGACATGTGCGTTCCCTGATCTCTATAGATATCTCCAAGCCCATGAGCCTTTTCTGTCTTCATGTCCTTCCGTCCTTCCTAGATTTGGGGGGTGAGGAGAGAGGAGGGAGTGGAGAGGTGAGTTCATTCATGCTAGGTCACACCTTCAGCATCTTCAAGGGATTATATCTTTGTTCTTCTGCCTAAACTCTCCAGCAAAATCCTGAGGCTAGACCAGCCCTGTCATCCATAGTCCTAAAGGAGCTGCAGGGGACCGAGGTGGAAAGCCTGTAGCCTGTCGCCACACTGCATAGCCCTACCCCATAGCTCCTCTGCAGCTTGGCAGCCGTATTAGTTGTCTGTGGTCCCCTTCCTCTCCGATTCTTCTGAGAGCATCCCTCACCTCCCCACACCCTCCATTCTCCAGAGCCCCTCACCCCTGAGCCCACTGAGGCCTCAGGAGTGTTTGCTCCAGCCTAGAACCACTTCTGAATCAACCATCTTTCCTTCCCATGGGTTCAGAAAAGGAGGTTTCCCTCCTTCTGTTAGAGGAAGCCCCTCCATATCGATTCCAGATCCATCAGCCTCAGTCCCCAGGGTGGTAACTTTGACCATCTCCTCTTTTTTCCTTTATCCTGTTTTCTCCTGCCAGACCGCTGCTCCCTCAGCCTACAACCCATGCCCAAGTCCCTGTCCCTCAGCCCTCCTGTTTCCCCTCTTCTTCTGCCTTCCCCTCTGGGCCAGGTGTCCTTAGAGTGGCCACCCATCCTGGCCCTTACTGACCTTCAGAGGGCACCAAGCCATCTCTCCAACCCTCCTACCCCTCTTCTGCCCTGCAGCCTGCTGGTCCCTCCTTTTATTAGAACCACTCACTGGCCTTCCCACCACTCTCCCTGCCCCTCCTGCCTGGCCAGCCATGCTTGAGCCCTTCAATACACTCTTCTGCCTCCACCTTCTCCTTGGCAGTGTAGCATGCCCCAGGGCTCCCAACCCAGCCTATGCCCTTTCCACTCTCTGTGTTCTTGCTGGTGAGTGTTCTCTCTCTCACTGTTTTGTTTTGTTGTTGCTGTTGTTGTTTTTTGAGTCAGAGCCTTGCTGTCTTGCCACGACTGTAGTTTAATGGTGCGATCTTGGCTCACTGCAACCCCTTCTCTCAGGTTCAAATGATTCTCCTATCTCAACCTCCTGAGTAGCTAGGACTACAGGCACATGCCACCATGCCTGGGTAATGTTTTGTATTTTAGCTGAGATGGGGTTTTATCATGTTGGCCTGGCTGGTATCAAACTCCTGACTTCAAGTGGTCCACCCACCTCGGCCTCCCAAAGTACTGGGATTACAGGTGTGAGCCACTGTGCCCAGCCTCTCTCACTGTTTTAACCACCACATGTATGTCTGTGCCTCTTAAACCAGTGTATTCAGCTTGGCCCCTTCTCAACGGTAGATTTCTCTGTCTAAATACATTTGACCTCCTTGTCTGCAGGTTCTGTGTCCACAGATTCAACCAACTGCAGATAGAAAATGTTCAGAAAAAAAATTCAATGCAACAACAAAAAATAATGCAAATAGGCTGGGCACCCCTCCACTGCTGTTGTATGCTCCAGAGTCTCGGGACACAGTTGTACAAGTTGCTTAAGGTCTCGCTTGATTGCCCAGGCTGGAGTGTAATGGTGTGATCATAGCTCACTGCAGCCTCGAACTCCTAGGCTCAAGTGATCCTCCTGCCTCAGCCTCCTGAGTAGCTGGAACCACAGGCTTGTACCACCACTCCCAGATTTATCTATTTATTGATTGATTGACTGACTGGTTGATTGATTGATTAACTGAGACAGGGTCTCACTGTGTTGGCCAGGCTGGTCTCAAACTCCTAACCTCAAGCAACCCTCACACCTTGACCTCCTAAAGTGTTGAAATTACAGGTATGACCCACCATGTCTGGCCTATATCAGGGACTTGAAGATCTGCAGATTTTGGTATCTGCTGGGGTCCTGTAACCAGGACTATATCTGCCATCTCCACATGGGTGCTCCACAGACACCGCAAACTCAGCATGCTCCAAACCAAGCCTGCGATGTTCTTTCAGCTCACACACCTTCCCTTTCTTCTCTTTTACCACATCATGTGATTAACCAAAAAATGCCAGTTCTCTGAGAGGCCCTAGATGCTTCACTAGCTCAGACTTTCATAGTAGCTTCCTGAAGGGGAGCTCCCGCTTCACTCTGGGCTCCCTGAAATGTATCCACCACACTACTGACATCGATCTCTTACTGCACAATTGGATTGTTTCCATGTGTTTGACAGTAGATATCACATATAACTGCTTTTATTTTCAAGTTATTTCCTTAAGATAAATTTCCGGGAGTAAGATTACCAGTCCAAAGGTATAACAGTTTTATGTCTCCCATTAAATATTACTCTTATTTCTCAAAAGAGTTTTGCCTGTTTGCACCAACGGTAATGTTTAAATGTACCAATTTTATCAGTATCGCATATTAGCTTTCTAAATTGTTTTCTAATTTTAGTAGGTATAAACTGTGTTTTGCAGTTCTTTGGTTTACATATTAATTGAACATTTTCCTAATATGTTTTATTAAACATTTTTTGCCCATTTATCTATAGGGACTTTTGAAGTTATTCTTTTATTTGAATGAGCTCTTTATCTGACGGTAGATAGTGAACCTTTCTGGTCACATTTAGTAAAACTAGCTTTTCTCATTCTGATGAAATGTCTTATTTTTCATTCAATAGAAATTTTACCTTTTTCTGCAGTTGAATCTGTCAATATTTTCTTTTGCCTTTTTGTTTTTTAAGAGAAAACTTTTAAAACATTGAAATTACCAATATTTTAAATACCAAGGAGGCAACGTGATGTGATAGCCTACCAGATCTTGACCTTACAAAAAGCAAGTTGAAAAGATGAGTTTAAAAGTGCTCAGGAGGCCGGGCATGGTGGCTCAAGCCTGCAATCCCAGCACTTTGGGAGGCTGAGATGGGTGGATCACGAGGTCAGGAGATCGAGACCATCCTGGCTAACCCGGTGAAACCCTGTCTCTACTAAAAAAAATACAAAAAACTAGCCGGGCGAGGTGGCGGGTGCCTGTAGTCCCAGCTACTCAGGAGGTTGAGGCAGGAGAATGGCGTGAACCCGGGAGGCGGAGCTTGCAGTGAGCTGAGATGGCGCCACTGTACTGCAGCCTGGGGGACAGAGCGAGACTCCCTCTCAAAAAAAGAAAAAAAAAAAGTGCTCAGGGATGAGTGTGAGGCAGAAATGTCACCCCCAGCGCCGCGTGTGCAGCCACAGACGGTGCACAGCCTTCCCATGATTATTGTCCTGGCTCCCTGTGTCCTGCCATGGATTCCCCTTAGCTCCCTTTGTGCTTAATCGGGGAGCTCATGCGATGTACAAGGGGTTGACCTTGGAATAGAATCTTGGTAGAATTGGAATTTTCATCTGACACCAACTGCATTATTATTTGAGTACTGATTGAGTTAGTAGAAATCACCACGAGAAATATCATCTTTTCATGTAATTTTGCATTCAATTTTGAATTGACAACAAAAAAGGTGAACTCTCTTAATACATTTGCTAAACCTTGTCATAACATCAGCAGACCCTTAGGAAACATTTTCTTCTCTGCTTATAAGACACATACACATAGATGTGGAGCCAGTAGAAAGAGCAGCTTCCATACAAACTACTTAGTGAATATCGCTGGTTTCATTTTGAAGCACAACGCGTTGGACCTAGCCACACCTGCCAATCTCCATCTTTACCAAAGAAATATAATAGAGACACTGAAGATATATCATGCAGAACTGACATCATTTAGAAATATACTTTTTTCTTTTTAGAATATATTTCTGGTTCATATCTGCAAATTTTACTTGTTAAGGTATTTAACAATATTTTACATTTTTTTTTCAGTCTTCACAGAAAGTACTGTAGAGCTAACCATGTGGATAAGCTTCCTGGCCCAAGAGATTGGGTACAGATTCTATAGGATCAAATTGAACTGGCCAGAAGGAGGTTTAAAAGACGCTCAGGTATGACTAAGGTGCAAAAAAATAATTGGAGAAGCACTTATGAATTCTTAGACTTTATAAAGTATAATACTTGGCTCTAGGTTATTTCAGTGTCTTGTCTTTTGAAGGAAATACTGTGTATAATATGCTGTGATTTGATCTCTTAAAGTCTTACTCAAATAGATTTTGAAACTCACCTTCAGACTAAATAGCAAAAATTATGTCAGGACATTTGCTTTGAATAGCACAAGTGAAAAAGATTGCTAATCTCATTTGTGGCCTAATGCTCTTATATATGAAAACTGGATCTCTCTTTTATGGTTTGCTTCTGTTTGCCTATTGATTTTTATTTGTTTGGATCTGCATGACTTTATAAAAGTACAAGTTGCTTCAGGTTAAAAAAAGAAGAAGAAGAAGAAGAAAGAATCTCTTCTACAAGCAGTAAAAGGGATTTTAAGGCGGGTGGTGGTGGTGGTGTGCAAGCGTGCTTGCACAGATTGTGTGTGTGTGTTTAAAACTCTGGGCTGGAGCTCTGGAATTATTCTTCCATGAAAAGTCAGCACCAGTTGAATTGCGACTGTTCAGATTTGGTCACTGAAGTCTCAGCTTCCCCAAAGTGACAGTGGGGGCCAATGTAGTAGTGAAGAATCCCTGTGTAGTCAGCTTTCTCCTACCAAATAAGAATGATTATATCGAGGAGGCCACAGATCTCTAATTTCATCTAAATTAGTGTAGCCATTATGAAAAGCAGTATGGAGTTTCCTCAAAAATTAAAAATAGTTGGGAGGTTGAGGCAGGAGAATTGCTTGAGTCCAGCAGTTCAAGACCAGCCTGGGCAACATCTCCAGATGTTTTGTGGAGATAGAGACCCTATCTACACACACACACACACACACACCTCTTAAAAATTAGCCAGACAAGATGGCACGAACCTGTTGTCCAACCTACTTGGGAGGCTAAGGTGGGAGGATCGCTTGAGCCCAGGAGTTTGAGGCTGCGGTGAACTGTGATTGACCACTACACTGCAGTCTGGGTGACAGCGAGACACTGTTTCTTAAAAAAAAAAACATAATGGGGAAATTCTGTAGAAGGCTGTTCTCAGGGACCCAGAAAGACTTTGCTGGCAGTGGATTACATGACTGAGTAAGAAACACAGTTTAAATGTTGTTCTGGTGCCTTCTTCATGCTGCATATTTTACACATAAATACACCTTATTTTCCTTCTGTCATCAGATGCTGAGAGCGATTATTGTGAGTTCTGGTCTCGATGCCCTTTCCCTGTCCCACCAGCAAAGAGGCACGCACCCAGTAGGGATATGCCGCCACATCCCTCTTCTCTTTCCCACAAGCAGACTGGCCAGGGAACACATCCTGTAACCATGTCACATTTCTATTAATAATTCATATCACGAATGCCCATTTTGCCCATTTCTACAGGATGAGATCCAAGCCATAGCCTGCTCCCCACCCCTCCCCTCCTCGAGGAGCCTCCACTCACTTGGAAGACTGCACACTCCTGCCCCTTAGACATCAGAATATTTGATGTTGAACATTGTAACTGTTGACCGCTGGTTTAGATGATCTGCCCAGATACTTGTGATTGGCACCTTGGCCCTTCTCTTCTGCGTTCCTAGCAGAAGTGTCACATAGATATTGCACAACTTAAACCTTATTTATCATATCTAGCTCCATTCCTGGAACGAGGTAGAGACTCTGACTCCACAA
>NW_016864920.1:0-1871 GCF_001698545.2 Rhinopithecus bieti | reverse complement strand
AAAAAAGTCAGAGATATTTTAGGTGCTCCTTGGCCGAGCGCCTTCTGGGAAGGGCTAAGTTCGCTTTTTCTTCCCATCTATTTTTTTTTTTTTTTTTTGGTTATATGTGTTCTGTTCTTACTAAAGCACATAAAAGCATAGGCCCATTTTTTCAAAGGGAAGATAGCTGAATCACAGATGGAAGATCAGTTTATACCCCACACCGATCTTGTTATAACTAAATGAAAAGCAATTGTACATGTAAAGAAAGTGGCTAAAATATAGAATGAACTAGAACTCGAAGATTTAAGAAATTAGCTCATATTCATGCATGTGGTATCTTTGGACTATTAATAGCAAAGAGATGAAGAGCCCAGACATTAACCAGATTCATGTCCTTGGCATTGTTATTTACTAGCTGTGTTACCTGGAGTGAGTTTCCTAACCTCTGTCTCACTTTCTCACTTTCTGCATTTGTTAAGATGGGCAGAACAACAGACCCACCTTGTAGAGTTTCCTAAGGATTCAATGACACATTGCATGTCAAGTGCTCAGCAAGCCTTTAATAAATGGTGGATATTTTCATGATTATGATTAATATTGAAGGATTTTTAAAATCCTAGGCAATGAAAGAACTACCATGCAGACCATCTGTCTATTCCAACTCACTCAAACCAATTAGAAAAAAATGATGTTTTCTAAATATAAACATATGTTCATTATTTTTCATACATAAAATAATTTCTAAAAGCCATAGAACAAAATTTAAAACACCTAAAGCCTTTCATCCAGAGGGAAACGCAGTTCACATTTCAGTATGTCCTGTATTTTTTTTCTGTAAACCTATTCCAGAATTTTAATCACACCATTTATCCCATGGTTTGACTGAATATTTTTATGTTATTAAATATTCCTCTACAACATCATTTTTGGTGGTTGCTAATCTTCTCCAACCTAGATTGGTCTTGCATATTTCATCCCTTCTCAGTGATTTCTTTTTGTGGTGGATCTAGCAGGTCAGCAGGCAAGGGGTCTTTCACTAATGCCAGTGAGTGTTCATCTGAGGACAAGATGTTGGAGGATGAAGGAGACAGGGGAGCTTTATAATGTTTCTAGCTATAGCTGAGCCCTGATTGTGTTTAAAGCAACAACTATCAAAACAAGTATGTAGTACTGGTTTAGCCTTCTACTGACTCAGTGTTACAACACGGTGCCAAAGCTGACCTCATTCAACAGCCTCACAAGGGCTGCCCCACACACATTATGCAGTTAGCATGGGCCTTCCTGTGGGGACCACAGACTCTGGGCCTTGGAGGGCACCACCAAAACTATCCCAGGGGCCATAATGTGATGTTTTCCCCTGTCCCCACATGTTAAGGGAAACTAACAAGCCCATCCATTATCAGGAGACACATGAGCACCTTTTTTTTTTTTCATTTAACGGAAGGTTTTTTATGACTGAAGGATCTACCTTTGGAAAACTCCCAAGGAGATGGATACATTTATCAGAGATGAGGGAAGGTTTGCATTTTAAAATGTGGAAATGGAGAATGTTTTGAAGCCACACTTGTTCCTTCTTCGTGACCACATTGATGCCAGAGTTAGATTGGCAAGTCTAGGATCTGAATCAGTCATCTCCAAAGAAAGATTAATTCTCAAGATTTCCTAAGCTGCCCCCCAGGAGTGGTTCCGGCCATGCCAAGTGCAAGTCTACAGCAGGAATTCACTGACACATCCCCTCTATGACCCTATTTAAACAATTCACCCTACATGCTGGTTCGATATTTAAGCCTATGTAAATAAGTAAAAATAAACAGAAATCATCAGTGATTACTGGAATGAGGCTCATAAGATTTAAAAAATTGTAATACAGGAAAGTTTATTTTATATCA
>NW_016864919.1:0-2505 GCF_001698545.2 Rhinopithecus bieti | reverse complement strand
TATTTTTTTTTAGCAGAGAGTACAGTTCTTCTTAGAAAATTATTAGATCAGATTAGGGATATTTCAAAATATTTCTCACCTTTTAATTTCTTTAAAGAAATTCTAATCAGACTAAATATCACAAAGATCATAGGCATGAAGGCTTTGAATTAATCATGTTCTACTTGCACAGGAAAATATATCAGTTCATTTCAGTGAGGGTACTGTCTCAGACCCCATGCTCTGTTGGGCAATCCACCCTTATTGATAGAGTTGTCAGATTTAGCAAATAAACATACAGGATGCCCAGAAAATTTTAAATTTCAGATAAACAACAAATAAGAAGATATACACTATATGGATGCAATTTTGGGGACTTAACAATATGTGGTATACACTTTTATTTTAAAATATTTCTTATTTACTTGAAATTCAAATTTAACTTGGTGTCCTATATTTTATCTGGCAACTCTATTGCTATAAGATGGGGCATCTGTTAAAGAATTGTATCTTAGCTCATGAGAGGCTGCCAAACCACCTGAATTATTCTTTACATCACTCCCCTGAGGCACACAATCCTTATTCACCAGGGGCTCTATAATAAGCAATTTATTCAATACACATCTACATAAACTGATAGATCACTTACTAAGTACTGGGCATTGGGATCACAGGGTAAATAAAGCCCACTCCCCACCCTGGAGAAGCTCACTATCCAGGGAAGGAGGTAAACCTGTAAACAAATTCTTACAAAATGGTGTGCTTAGAATAGCAGCAGTAACCGTTCCTGAGGAAGCATGAAAGAAAAAAAAAAAAAGCCCATAACAAATTGTTTCTGAAACCATAACTAAGATGTTCTGAGTTTATAACAGTCTGTAATAATAAGAGAAACAGATGTATACAACTTCGCTGTAGACGATATGCACATCTAATTGTTAAAACACTTCTTTGCATCCTTAAATGTTGGAATATTGCTGGAAAACCCAGGCCCTTGACTGAAGAAAATGACATTCTCCTGCGTTAAAGACAGATGGTTTAGGCCTCTTTAATCCATGCAACCTATCTAAATATATTTTTATTCTCAGTGTCTATGCACACTGCTGGTTTATGGTCCTTGGTTGGAATGTTAGCCAAGTCATTTTGTGCAAAAAAGAAACTGCGTAGGCTAAAGCTTGGATGAGCTCACTAAAATTACTTTCTATTTTGGGTCTCTGAGTGGCTGTGGTTTGGGGATCATAAAATAAGATGGTTTTGTCTTTGGTCATCGCCCGTATAAGTTTCACATACAGAGAAAATAGAGAAGGTTGTGTAAACAATAGCTGGAGAGATTATTTAAAAAAAAAAAAAAGTGTTGTGAGAGAAGTCCATTAAAATTGCTTTTCTCTCTTTTATTGGCCAGCAGGTAGTAAAATCTTGAATTGATTAAGCCCCACTTAAACAGGATAATATATTGATTATCATTTATCTTAAAATTTGGTTTACATTTCTTGCTTTTGTTATTAGATGAATATAGATAAACTAAGAAAATCTATAGAATACTGCTGTTCCAAATATCTCACAGTCAAGAATAATAAAGCTATAGCAACCTACATGTTTAGGTCTAGTTGCTTTAGTTTTTGTTTGCAGTAATGTGAAACATATTAAATAACTAATAATTAATGTTAATAATTCATAGTTGAGGATCAAATTCTCATTAGTTAACAGGTTCAAAATAAGGTTTGTCATGATTCATTCTGCAAAACATGAGCATTGCTATACTAATCTTTCTCTCTTTTCTATGTTATTTCTAGCAAAGGCGCTCATGTCATAAGGAGCTTAGGTAAGATTTAGAGGGGTAACTGAAATCAGTTTGGTATTAGCTCCCACCCACAACATAGGAACTGCTCCTTTAGAGACACCCAGGTGCTTGCAGCCATTCTGATCCAAAGCTCCTAAAAAACATTCAGTAACAATGAAGAGGTAAGAGTGTCTCTGGAAGATATGACAATTCGATGACCCACACACTCAATTCACATACGTGTATATCAAGGTCCTTAAAATCTATCTCTTTATACTTATTATGATTCAGAAATCAAACTCCAATCTTTAGGAGGTAGCCTCCATCAGACTTGCACTTGGGACCGGTGTGATTATTAGAATTACATGCATCACCGGAACCCTAAATAAAACCAATTTGTTCTCTGAGCGCATTTATTTGAAGGAATAGCTACTAGAGAGACTATAAATTGATATATAGCTTTCTGGTCACGTCCTGACATAGTCTTTCTGTTACTTTTCTTCTCTATAGATCATATCTATATTTTATTAACATAAAATGAGAATGCATACTCAAATATAACAAATGTAAAAAAAAAAGTCAATTCCAAATGTTTAACTTCAGAGACACAGGTGCAATTTAGTTTTTAAGTCTTTACTAACACTCAAGAAAATATTAATATTTCAGGTCTGATTCATTCATTCACTCAACAAATGTTTATTTAATGGCTACTAAAGTGTTAAGCATACTTTAGAATCAAAATAACAAAC
>NW_016864918.1:0-1227 GCF_001698545.2 Rhinopithecus bieti | reverse complement strand
TCAGCCTCCCAAAGTGCTGGGATTACAGGCGTGAGCTACCGCGCCCGGCCAATTCAGGTCCTTTCTGAGATCGTACCTATGATCCTCTTTTCCACTTCTCATTTATTGCTCAACTCACTACAGTGGAGCTTCTATCTCCACTAATAGACCACGGTTCTACAAACAATATTATTAACCACATAGCTAATGTTAGTCTTATGGATGTCTTGTTCCTAAACTTAACTTCTGAAGTATTTGAAGAGCAAAACTCTTCTTTTCTTGAAAAGATTTCTACTGTGGGATTTAAACACTTCAACTACATAATATACATAAATGTATTGCAATTAGAATTATTATGAAAACAGCATATATTAAATACAATGAGATGTTTATTCACTCATACATTTATTCCATAAATATTTGTTGAACATATAAGACAGTCCAAAAACTGGACTATTTGTGGAGACTGAAACAGTACTTATGACGGATGCAAAATTATTAAATTATAACTATGGCATAAGTGAAAAAAATTAAAATAAAGACTGATACATGACTGTATAGCTAAAGTAACATTATCTACTCCAGCCATGAAGGGTTTCTCAACCCCGAAGGAGATGCTAGAGTTAAAAGAAACTTGGTAAGGAAAGAGCATGAGCAGAGGTATTGAGGGAAAAGAGGCTACGGGAATTAAAGACCGGCAAAGCAAGAAGACTGCCTTGAGATGAGGCCGGAAATTAGTAGTGTCTTGTTTATTCAGAGCCTTAAAGATCAAGTGATTTGGCACTTTATAGCATGAACTTTCAGTACAACTGTAGAAGTTAAGAATGATGTGGGCTCTCATGGTAAGGAAGATTAAAGAGATTCACTGCGACTCTGACATTGCTGGTGGGCTTTAACAGATTGTGACAGAAAGAGAAGGGCAATAGTTTATGGCATTCGAGGACACAGAGGTGTCATAAGTAAGGAAGCCAGGCAGAAAAGTGTAATAAAGTGCTCAGTGGAGGTATGATCTCATACTTCGTAAAGTTGATATTCTGGCAGTGGGATATTGTGAACATTGTCTGTGTTTTGTACTGGAAAATATAATTAGTCCTAAGACTACATTTTTCTTTATTCTGGGAGAGAGCTGAGTAGTGAGCTCTCTAGTCACCAGATAAAAGATAAATATCAACCCATTGCTTTAGAAAATAAAATTTTAAAATGATATTTGAGGCCGGGCGCGGTGGCTCAAGCCTGTCATCCCAGCAC
>NW_016864917.1:0-1233 GCF_001698545.2 Rhinopithecus bieti | reverse complement strand
TACTACATCTTTTTTTTAAGGATCCCAAATTATATGTCACATGGGTCACACACCACTCCCCATCATTTTTTTTTTTTTTTTTTTTCAGAAAAAAAAAAAGTTTCACAGTTGATAAATGCTTCTAGGAAGCAATTTTAGGGATTAAAATATCAAGTTAATGCATTTCAGTTTTACCAAAATCTTTGTGATAGTATAACGGACACTCTTGAATTTATTTAAAGACAAGTTCGTTTGAGGCCACCTTTTCCATTCTTCCCAGCCCTTAGTACCATGTAAGGATCATGCTTGATATTATTACCCACAGAGTCAACCTCAGCCAGCGGTAAGGTATTAGATGGAGAAATGGAACTCTTAAGAACAAGACTAACCCAACCCATAGAATGTGACCTATTATCAGAGATAATTTAAGTCTTTCGATGATTTACCTGCTAAGCATCGGAGAGAATTTGGAGTTGTGTGGTCACTTGGAACTGCTGCAGTGACATCTGAAACACTGAACTTGGAAAAGTATTTATAGTCTTTCATGTCTCTCTCTCTCTCTCTCTCTCTCTCTCCCTCCTCACCTCTCCCCTCATCCCGCTCTCCCTCTCTCCTCTCCCTTTCACCCTCCTATGAACTTAGGTTACCGCATTCGCCTGGGCTCTAGTACTGACAAGAAGGACACAGGCAGACTCCACGTTGATTTCGCACAGGCTCGAGATGACCTGTATGAGTGGGAGTGTAAACAGCGTATGCTAGCCAGAGAGGAGCGCCATCGTAGAAGAATGGAAGAAGAAAGATTGCGTCCACCATCTCCACCCCCAGTGGTCCACTATTCAGATCACGAATGCAGCATTGTTGCTGAAAAATTAAAAGGTATCAAAGGCACTCAAGCTTCATGATTAAAAGAACTCTTTTCTTTAGAGAAGTGTAATAAATATAATTGCGTTGTTGACAGTTACACTTTGAGTTTCCTACTAATGGATTCTAAGCATTTCTTGTGTTAAAGCCTTGCAGATAGAGGGGTGTACCTAGTAACTCAAGAACCAGGAAATGTATCCCTACTACCTGTGTATCTGCTCCTTCATTGTCTCAAGGGATGGCATTTTTCTCTTCAGACATCAGGTGGCTAGAAATAAACAAGTTTTCCTCACTTTTCCACTTCAGAGAATTTTAGGCATGATCTATATGACTTGGAACCTGTAAGCGCCCTCTTTTATAGTGGATACAAGTTAGGTTTTAATTCCAAGTCAA
>NW_016864916.1:0-244 GCF_001698545.2 Rhinopithecus bieti | reverse complement strand
GAAAAGAAATATTTGAAGCAATACTAACTGAGAATTTCCTAAAGTTAATGATAGACACCAAACCACAGATACAGAAAGCTCAGAGAACATCAAGTAGTATAAAAAACAAAAATTTACACCCAGGCATATAATTTTCGAAAAGCAGAAAATGAAACACAAAGAGAACATCTTGAAAGGTGAAAAAACACCTTACCTATAAAGAAGTAAGAATAAGAATTATGAATTACACTGGTGGTGTGGGGGT
>NW_016864915.1:0-399 GCF_001698545.2 Rhinopithecus bieti | reverse complement strand
GGTAGAATTTCAGAAGCAAACAACAAAGTTAGGTTTTTTTTTTTTTTTTTTTTTGATGAACTCTCACTCTGTCGCCCAGGCTGGAGTGCAGTGGTGTGATATCCTCTCACTGCCAGCTCTGCCTCCAGGGTTCACTGCATTCTCCTGCCTCAGCCTCCCGAGTAGCTGGGACTACAGGTGCCCGTCACCACGCTCGGCTAATTTTTTGTATTTTTAGTAGAGATGAGGTTTCACCGTGTTAGCCAGGGTGGTCTCAATTGCCTAACCTCGTGATCGGCCCCCCTTGGCCTCCCAAAGTGCTGGGATTACAGGCGTGAGCCACCGCATCCAGCAAAAGTTAGGATTTTTAAGAGGTTTTGATGTTGGTTTAAGGCAGTGTATTTGTTTAGGTTTCGGTAG
>NW_016864914.1:0-1402 GCF_001698545.2 Rhinopithecus bieti | reverse complement strand
AGTAGAGACGGGGTTTCACCATGTTAGCCAGGATGGTCTCGATTTCCTGACCTTTTGTTTTTTTTTTTTTTTTTAAATTAAGACAGAGTCTCACCCTGTCGCCTAGGCTGGAGTGCAGTGGCCCGATCTCAGCTCACTGCAAGCTCCTCCTCCCGGGTTGACGCCATTCTCCTGCCTCAGCCTCCCGAGTAGCTGGGACTACAGGCGCCCGCCACCTCGCCCGGCTAGTTTTTTGTATTTTTTAGTAGAGACGGGGTTTCACCATGTTAGCCAGGATGGTCTCGATCTCCTGACCTTGTGTTTTTTTTTTTTTTTTTTAAATTAAGACAGAGTCTCACCCTGTCGCCCAGGCTGGAGTGCAGTGGCACGACCTCAGCTCACTGCAACCTCCATCTCCTGGGTTCAAGCAATTCTCCTACCTCAGCTGCCCCGAGTAGCTGGGATTACAGATATGTGCCACCACACCTGGCTAATTTTTGTATTTTTAGTAGAGATAGGGTTTTGCCATGTTGGCCAGGTTGGTCTTGAACTCCTGACCTCAGGTGATCCACCCACCTTGGCCTCCAAAAGTGCTGGGAGTACAGGCATGAGCTACCACACTTGACCAGGTCTGGGGTCATTTTTCAACCTTAGCGTGTGATCAAGATTCAGTATTTGGGGGATGGGAGAGGAACCCGGGCATTAGAATGAATTGGATTCAAATCCCAGCGCTGCCGCTTACCATTTGGGCATTCCTGGGCGAGTTAGTTGTCCAAGCCTCAGCTTCTCCTCCATTAAATGGGTTTAATTGAAGTTCTGCTTCACAGAGCTGTGACCACGATGAACCTAACCAAGATAACGTATGTAGAGAACCCGTCTGTGCTGACACGCATAGTAAATGGTAATGGTTGTAATTGGTAGAAAGAGTCTGCTCTGGGGAGCTTGAGCCAGTTGCTTTATCTGTGGGCCTTGGTCTCCCCATTTGTAAAACAGAGACCTTTTTTTTTTTTTTTTTTGAAATGGAGTCTCGCTCTGTCGCCCAAACTGGAGTGCAATGGCGTGATCTCGGCTCACTGCAACCTCCGCCTCCCACGTTCAAGTGATTCTCCCGCCTCAGCCTCCTGAGTAGCTGGAACTACAGGCACCTGCCACCACGCCCGGCTAATTTTTGTATTCTTAGTAGAGACGGGGTTTCACCATGTTGGCCAGGCTGGTCTTGAACTCCAGACTTTGATCTGCCCGCCTTGGCCTCCCAAAGTGCTGGGATTACAGGCGTGAGCCACCACGCCCGGCCAACAGAGACTATCTCACCTTGCTTTTCCAGGGTTGCTGTGAAATTTAGATCTTGACCCCAAAAGATAGAAATACCCAAGTTCTCTTACAAACGTAAGGAGTTACTTTCTTTTTTTTTTTTTTGAGTTGG
>NW_016864913.1:0-398 GCF_001698545.2 Rhinopithecus bieti | reverse complement strand
AACTGCTCCATGAAAAGGAAAGTGTAACTCTCTGAGTTGAATTTACACAACAGAAAAAACTTTCTCAGGAAGCTTCTTTCTAGTTTTTATCTGAGGATAATTCCTTTGTCAAAATAGGCTTCAAAGGGATCCAGAATATTCCATCAGAGTTTCCCCAGAAACAGTTCTATCAAACTGATCCACGTAAAGAATTGTGTAACTCTGTGAGACAAATTCACCAATCTCAAAGCACAAATCACAGAGCAGTTTCTCAGAATGTTTCCTTTTAGTTTGTCTAAGTATATTTACTTTTTCACAATAAGCTTCCATGTGCTCCAAAATACCCCACCGTTGGTTCCCAGAAAACAGTGTTAGCAAACTGCTCAATGAAAAGATCAGGGTAACTTGGTGAGTTAATT
>NW_016864912.1:0-1397 GCF_001698545.2 Rhinopithecus bieti | reverse complement strand
TGCTGCCGCCGCCTCCCCCGGGCTCTGGCCTCTTCCAGGCCGCGCCGCTCGGGTTTGGGCTCCGGCTCCGGCCCAGCGCCCGCCGCGGGGCACGCCGGGAGATGCAGTCCGGCTGTCGTCCGCGCCGCCGTCGCCGCCCTCGGCCCGCACAGAGAGCTCCGTGGCACGCCGGGAAATGAAGTCCACAAAAGCCTCAGAGTAGACCGCGGGAATGACGGGTCGCGCTGTACGTCGGGAAATGGAGTCCAGGGTAATCTGTCTGCCGACGGTACGACCGGGAGCCCTGAAGTACTTTGGGAAGCAGAGAGCCTGATGCACGCTGGGAAACAGAGTCCACTCACTCAGTTTATTGGCTGTGTATGCGTCCCAGAGCCCGGTGCGCTCTGGGAAATTGAGTCGGCGCGCGTGAACCTGCGGATCTCGGGCCGTGAGGCAAGCCGGGAAATGGAGTCATCGCCACGCCCTCACCGCATTGCAGGTGTAAAGTGATTCTTAAAGCACGCCGGGAAATGGAGTCCCAGGTGATTTCTTAAGTCCCAAGTGGATACTGCAATTCCGAAGATGGGCGAGGAAATGGAGTAGATTTCGCGCTCCTCTTCCCAGGTACGCTAGGCCGCAGTCCCTGCCGGGAAGTGTAGTCAACACCAAGGCTTCAGTGCAGTTGCCACAGCAAGCCCTGGTGTGTTCTGGGAAATGGAGTTCAAGGCATCCTCCCCATTGACTGAGGGGGCGGGATCGCCCATGAGCTCCAAGCCTGCTGGGGAATAGTCCAGACCTGACCCCTTATGAGGCCAGTTTGCGGAGGCTTGTCGGGAAGCGGAGTCCAATGGCCACCATCGGGGGCGTGTGAGCGAAAGGTTAGAGACTGCAGTAGTTCCCCGGAGAGACTTAAAAGTGTTTCAGCCCCTCCTTCCTCGCCCCCAGGTTCTTCTTAAAGAAAGAGGCGAGGTCGATCAAGGACTGCTGGAAAATGGAGCCAAGCACCTTTAAGTTCCAGGTGACCATAGATCAAGAAAGAAAAAATGTCCCCTCTCTAACCGCAACTCTGCCAAGAATTCGGGAAACAAAGTTCCCGGCGGTTTCTCCGAACACTAACTAGTCTTCGGATACAGTCTAGCTTTTCCTAGCAATGTGGTTCGCACCAGGAAGCTGAATGGAGCATTAAAAAGACGGAAATAGAATTTCTGGGCCGGGCGCGGGGCTCAGGCTGGGTGCCGGTGGCTCACGCCTGTGATCCCAGCACTTTGGGAGGCCGAGGCGGGCGGATCACCTGGGGTCAGGAGTTCGAGACCAGCCTGGCCAACATGGCGAAACCCCGTCTCTACTAAAAGTACAAAAATTAGCTGGGCGTGGTGGCGGGCGCCTGTAATCCCAGCTACTCAGGAGACTGAGGCAAG
>NW_016864911.1:0-467 GCF_001698545.2 Rhinopithecus bieti | reverse complement strand
CTTTCCATCTTTCATTTATTTGAGACAGGGTCTCACTCTGTCACCCAGGCTGGAGTGCAGTGGTGCGATTATGACTGATTACAACCTCAACCTCCCAGGCTCAACTAATCCTCTCACCTCAGCCTCCCAAGTAGCTGGGAACACAGGTGTGTGTCACCATGCCCGGCTAATTTTTGTACTTTTCTTTTTTTTTTTTTTTAGAAATGAGGTTTTGCCACGTTGCCCATGCTGGTCTTGAACTCCTGGGCTCAGATCCGCACACTTCAGCCTCCCAAAGTGCTGGGATTACAGGTGTTTGAGCCACTGCACAGGTCTTAGATTTCTTTATTCATAAAATGATTAAACATTCTTTTGTATACTTTGATTCTTATTATTTTGATTTTGTGAACTGCTGAATTACATCCTTTCCCAATTTTCCTATCAAATTATTCTTTTATTTATTTCAATCATTTTTAAAGCAAAAAAAA
>NW_016864910.1:0-1394 GCF_001698545.2 Rhinopithecus bieti | reverse complement strand
TACATTAAAATTAATTTGTATTACTTTTTATGTATTAAATTTTCTAAAGACAGGCAAAAATAAAGCAAGTTACATGGAAATAAGTTACTAATATAGTTACTTTAAAAACTTTACCATCTAGTTTCTGCATGGGATAAGACTTAAACATTACTTTGAGTAAGTAATGAATAAGGTAATTGAAGTAATAACAAAAGTCATATTTGGGACCAACTGGGATAGTGAACAAAATTGATTTACTAAAATCTATCTCAGCAATAGATCTTTGAACAGGTCACCATGAAACCTGCCCCTATTTTTTAAGAACTTAGGGGAATTTGTACATTGACTTTGAAACAGAATATCTTAATTTTAAAAGGCCTAGAATCCTTGTAATAATGAATAAAACTTTTGTCTGGCAGAAGTATTGTTTGACTAATCTGTAAGAAATTTTATTTTAAGAATATTGGCATATCTACTGCATCTAGAAAAAAAACTCTATTACCACAAAAGTTGTTATTATGATAACTTATACCTTTGATATTTAGTGCCTGGTTTGATGCACACAATGTTGTTGGAAACATATATTCATATTTTATGTTTGTGATTATTTATCTATTTTATAATATAAGATTAAGTTCTAATATGAATCCCATTGCTAAAATAGAACTTGACTAATTAAGGTTCTCTTGAAGAAAATTATACCAGATAGAGTTGAACAGGCAAGACTTTATTCAAAGCTATTGCAATAATGGATAGAAATTGAACGTAGTTCTTTTGAAACAAAATGCAAGAAAATTTTAGTGGAAAAGCACTGGAAGAAGTAAATGGGAGGCTGTGCCCTGAGTTTGGACCACCTGTATTTGATTGTTGCTTATGAAATTTAGGCTCCTATTATACATACAAACTGGGAGAACAGGAAAATATCTGGATAACAATATTTCAAAGGGATGTCTCCAAGGTTTCTGAGACATCCCTGGGTTATAAAATTAACCAGTGGCTGGGAAAATATTTATATCTCAAAGAGTCATAGGAAGAATTTACAATTTAAAATTTCCAAAAGTAAACACTCTAAGAAAACAAAAGTTAGGACATGCAGTCAGGAAGCAAACTGTTTAAAGTTTGTCAAGATGAGGGAAATATTAAGGCCATCTTGCTCGGTTTGGCTTTATTGCAATTCAGAAACAATGGTTGAGAAATTCGTAGATTGACACAATATTGCAGAATAAAATTACTTCAAAGTATATAAGAGAAATAGGAGGGAAAATAAGATAGTACACAGTCCTCCTTCTTCAAATTGTGTTTGAACATTTTCCACTATCAGAATATTTGAAAAAAAAATCAGGATAGAGGCTTATCATATCCATACTTGAATTGTCAAATTCTCTGTTTTGAAATCATAGTTTCTGATGTTATTA
>NW_016864909.1:0-1840 GCF_001698545.2 Rhinopithecus bieti | reverse complement strand
GAATTTTATTTCAATTCTTTAAGATGCCTCAGTAATTTGATAAAGTGCATTGTTTATCTTTTGAGACATGGATTGATTGCCTTATAGTGTACGGTAAATCCTCAATTTGCAAATGAGGTGTGTTCCAGAATTTAATTGCGTAATTACTTATTTTTTTAAACCATTTTTATCATGGCAACAAGGTCTATGTCTACTCACAATAGTTTATTTAACCTAGTGAATCTTAAGTCATTTTAAAGAGATTTTATTTTCATTTATTTTATTTATTTTTTTTTTTTAGGGAGAAATGCTAAAGTTGTAGGAATAAGAATCATTTTGAGAGCTTGCAGTGCAGGTAAGAGGAAGTTACAGAAGGCTGAGGAGTGTGTAGTGCTGGATGAATGGGTTAGTAATTGTCAAAGAAATAGTATGTAAAATTTGTCCTAAATCTATTTAGAAAAAAGATCGAGCACTGTGTGAGCAAAGGCAGAAAGGAAGGACTGTGGGTGGCCGCTTTTGGCCACTTATTGGTCAGGATGCTTCAGCTTTGTCCTGAACGGTGCATATTTTATTCAGAAAATTAAAGCCCCTTTTGAAACTAAGTCATTTTCTCCAGAAGGTAGTTTAGATGAACTGTTTTGCTTAGGATTTCCTTCTTTCCACAGTCTTATCCATCACCTAATACAGGTGAGCAAAGTCTTGTCTTGCACTCAGAGAAGTTACCAGCAGTGGCTTTAACATTCTTTATTACAATGATGAATATGCACACGATGCTGTGCTAGGTACAATCCTAACTTTTTTTCACACATGAATTCATTTAATTCCCCAGCAACCCTATGTGGTAGGTGTTGATATTATCCTTATTTTATAAATGAAGAAAGTGAGGCACAAATGTTAAGCAAGTCGACTAAAGTTACATGGGTAACAAATAACAAAGATAGAATTCAAACACCTAGTGCTAAGATGGCTTTAGCCAGGAAGTTTTATTATGCTAAAATTTTTTAAAAGTAGAAATCTAAAATCCTGAAATCTAGTCACTTATTTAACCTAGTTTTACCACTTCTTACTCAAATTATATTTGTCATTTTTTAGTACAAATTTTCTCTGACACTCACACCCATATATATTGGATATAAATCTTAGTCTACTTTTGGGAGTGTGACAGAGATTTTAGTACTTAGTGTTTTAGTTTTTTTTTTTGTTTGTTTGTTTTGTTTTTTGTTTTTTGTTTTAAAGCAATTTAAATGAGACTGGAGGCTCATCCCACATGAGTCTTAGAGTGCTGTTTACATGATGGGGTACAGGGATCATCTTTCTGAAGACTCACAAAATGTGAGATATTTTTTTGGAAACAGAGAAAGGACCCTTCGTAGTTAGTTGTTGATACGTATATTTTCTGAGCCCAAATAGTTCTTTGCATAAGGAGGTTAAATGGCCTACTTGCCACTCTTGAGAAATGCAAATTAACAGAATGTAACAGAGTTGGTAACTAATTCTACCCTCTGAGGTCCTGGCGGTTCCCAGAGTAATACCAGAAGACAGACCTGCACTAAGATCTGAGAACAGCTGACTTTTCCTATCTTGAGGTTCCTTCTGATCTAGATTCTTCCAACAAATCTCATCTCACGCTTAGCATACTCCTCTCACCTTGCTAGTTTTGCTTTAGACTCTGAAAGCAGTCTTTCCTGAAGCAAGGGAATTATTTTGCCCTGGAAGGGGGTTGGGGATTCTTGTATTGTATTGTATTGTATCGTATCGTATCGTATCGTATCGTATCGTATCGTATCATATCGTATCGTATCGTATCCTATCCTATCGTGTCGTATCCTATCGTATCGTGTCGTTTTGAGATGGAGTTTCA
>NW_016864908.1:0-1857 GCF_001698545.2 Rhinopithecus bieti | reverse complement strand
CCGTCTCAAAAAAAAAAAAAAAAAAAAGCTGTTTAAAATTCTCCAATGATCACCAAAACCTGGGAACCACCCAAATGTCCCTCAGCTGGTGAATGATAAACTGTGGTACGTCCACGCAATAGAATACTACTCAGCCATGAAAAGGAAAGAACTGCTGACACCTGCAACATGGAGGAAGCTCACATGCAGGAAGCTTAGGGAAGGAAGCCAGACTGAGTATGCTATACACTATATGAGTCTATTTTTGACACTCTGGAAAAGGCAAGGCTATAGAGACAGAAAACAGTCCCAGTGGTTGTCAGGGTCTGAAACTGAAAGAGGAACTGACCTCACAGGGCGCAATTTGGGGTGTGAAGGAACTGTTCTGTATCTTGGTTGTGGTGGTGGCTACAGAACTGGATGCATTTGCCAAAATTCATTTTATTGTATATATTTGTACAACTGTATATATTGTATATATATGCCCAGTACACCTGACCTAAAACCCCAAAAAGCAAAAAGCAAAGCAAAACAAAACCTCCAGTGACTTTTCATCACACACAAAAGAAAACCCAAATCCCATCATAGGGCATACAGGCGCTGTCTGGCCTGAGTCCTGTTCACTTCTCCATCTTCATCTCCCTTGAGACTCCTCCTCTCACTGGCAACACAGCAGCCACTTGGGTCTTAGGCAACCAGCAACTGCCTCACCTGTCCCACCCCAAAGCCTTTGGCCTTGCAGTTTCCTCTGCCTGGATTTCCCTGCCCCCCATCTCTGCACTGCTGGCTTGCCTTCTGCCTCAAGTCTCCACTGAACTGCCACCTCCTCTGAGAAGCCTTCCATGCTCCTCCAGTCCCATTACGTCCATCTTAACCCCTTTTTCTTTCTTGGCATATATCACAGGTTTATTTGTGATATTCATCGTTTTATTTGTCTGTTTGCCTGCAGAATGTCAGTCTCTACCACTAGGATGTGATGTCAGGAGGACAGAGCCCAGCACAGTGCCTGGGACACACAGAACAGCTCAATAAAGAGGTGCTGAATGAATAAACAGGCCCTCAGAGGGGAGGAGAATCCCCCTGTTCTACTCTCCTACAGAAAACCACTTCTAGTCCGCGCTCCTGTGTCTGAATCTAATTCCTTGATTCTGTGAAGCTAATGCCCATGGGTGCTTCGGACCCCAGTGGTAGGGCTCAAATCCCAGCCCAGCAACACCCAGGCCACAGCCCTGCCAGATTCCAAACCTTACCCAAATGTACCACCTCCTCCCCAGGTTCCAGGGGCCCAACAAGCCCTCTGATGGGCAGACCAACCCAAAAGAATGACAGAGCTAAGCTGAGAGGCCCAGAACCCTCACTCTGCACAGCAGCAACCACACTACAGAGGAACAGGAGCGTCCGCCTGGCCCGCCTGCTCCCACATTGCCCTGGCCACCATGGTCCCTCCCTCAGGCCGAGGCCTGGGCTGCCTCCCATCTGCCACCCTGGCTCTGGGCCACTCGTCTCCTGCCCGGGTCCAGGCCACTCACCCCAGCCCCGGAAGGGCTGCTTTGCGGAGTGGGCCGGCAGTAGCCACAGGGGCGGCATGCCAGCCCCACCCAAGAGGCCAGGGCAGCCATCTGCCATCCCTTCTGCCAGTCCCCCAGGAGTCTGTCAAGGCTCCAGATGAGATCATCGCACTTGGACCCCAAAAAAGGGTATGCAAAAAACTCCGCAGAGCTCCACTTCTCAGCTCAAATGCAAACACTCTGGGCACAGCAGCAGGGGAGGAAACCCAAGGACTCCATCCCTTCATACCCAGGGACACAGAGGCCTCGAGAAGGACAGGGGACAATGCCACAGTCCGTGGAGGGGATAGCACTGAGTGGGCGGGGGGGG
>NW_016864907.1:0-1856 GCF_001698545.2 Rhinopithecus bieti | reverse complement strand
AAGCAAGACTCTGTCTCAAAAAAAAAAAAAAGAGACTGAGCTTGACATTACATAAATAAATGTTTGGAAATAAGTTGTTCTGACAAGAGAGTACCCTCCTCACTGTAATTTTATAAAATCCAGTCAGAGCAAAGTTTATATCTCAAGACCAGAGTTTCAAAGCCCCCATAAGCCTTTTTCTGGCCACTTTCCAGCACTGTGGAAACACAGCCTGGATTTTGGTTTTATATATACTCCTCCCACATAAACAAGTTTTCTTTCCTTTCTAGTGTTTTTTTTTTTCAATGGAGTTTCACTCCTGTTGCCCAGGTTGGAGTGCAGTGGCGCCATCTTGGCTTACCACAACTGCCGCCTCCGGGTTCAAGCAATTCTCCTGCCTCAGCCTCTCAAGTAGCTGGGATTACAGGCATGTGGCCACCACACCTGGCTAATTTTGTTTTGTTTTGTTTGTTTGTTTGTTTGTTTGAGATGGAGTTTCACTTTATTGCCCAGGCTGGAGTGCAGTGGCATGATCTTAGATCACTGCAACCTCTGTCACCTGGGTTCAAGAGATTCTCCTGCATCAGCCTCCCTAGTAGCTGGGATTACAGGCGCCTGCCACTTCGCCTGGTGAATTTTTGTATTTTTAGTAGGGTTTCACCATCTGTGCTAGGCTGGTCTTGAACTCCTGACATCATGATCCACCCGCCTCGGTCTCCCAAATTGCTGGGATTACAGGCGTGAGCCACCGGGCCTGGCCCTAATTTTGTATTTTTAGTAGAGACAGGGTTTCTCCATGTTGGTCAGGCTGGTCTGGAACTCCCGACCTCAGGTGATCTGCTGGCCTCGGCTTTCCAGTTCAGTTTTTAAAAACTCTATTTCAGTTTCCTTTTTTTTTTTGAGACAGAGTCTGGCTCTGTCGCCCAGGCTGGAGGGTATTGGTGCGATCTTAGCTCACTGCAACCTCCGCCTCCCAGGTTCAAGCGATTCTCCTGCCTCAGCCTCCGAAGTAGCTGGGATTACAGGCGGATGCCACCACGCCCAGCTAATGTTTTGTATTTTTTCGGTTTGTTTTGTTTTTTTGAGACGGAGTCCCACTCTGTCACCAGGCTGGAGCGTGGTGGTGCGATCTCGGCTCACTGCAACCTCTGCCTCCTGGGTTCAAACGATTCTCCTGCCTCAGCCTCCCAAGTAGCTGGGGCTACAGGTGTGTGCCACTACACCCAGGTAATTTTTGTATTTTTAGTAGAGATGGGGTGTCACCATGTTGGCTAGGAAGATCTCGATCTCTTCACCTCGT
The DNA here is from genome assembly GCF_001698545.2 of Rhinopithecus bieti. NCBI lineage: Eukaryota > Metazoa > Chordata > Mammalia > Primates > Cercopithecidae > Rhinopithecus > Rhinopithecus bieti. The sequence goes on along the minus strand of NW_016864907.1, from coordinate 577 downwards.
GATCCGTCCAACTCCGCCTCTCAAAGTGCTGGGATTACAGGTGTGAGCCACCGCGCCTGGCCTAGTTTCCTTTTTCCTTTGAGATACAGTCTTGCTCTGTCACTCAGGCCTGGAGAGCAGTGGTGCAACCATGGCTCACTGCAGTTTTGACCTCCAAGGCCCAAGCGATCCTCCCACCTCAGTCTTCTGAGTAGCTGGAACCATAGGTGCCTGTCACCATATTTGGCTAATTTTTAAATTTTTTGTAGACACAGGTTTCTCACTATGTTGCCCAGGCTCATCTCAAACTCCTGGACTTAAGCAGTTCTCCCATTTCAACGTCCCAAAGTGTTGGGATTACAGATGTGAGCCACCACACCTAGCTTATTTCAGTTTCTTACACAAGCATCTGAGCTACAGACACACAATGGATACATATCTGTCAGACAATCAAAAATTTCTTTTCAGTGATGTGGTGGCATATGCCTTCCGTCCCAGCTACTCGGGAGGCTGAGCCCTAGAGGCGGAGGTTGCAGTGAGCCAAGACTGTACCACTGTACTCTAGCCTGGGTGACAGAGTCAGACCGTGTCTCAAAAA
>NW_016864906.1:0-313 GCF_001698545.2 Rhinopithecus bieti | reverse complement strand
CCTTCCTTCCTTCCTTCCTTCCTTCCTTCCTTCCTCTTTCTCCTTCCTTCCTTCCTTTCTTCCTTCCTTCCGTCTTTCTTTCTCTCTCTCTCTCTTTCTCTTTCTTTCTTTCTTTCTTTCTTTCTTTTTTCTTTCTTTCTCCTTCCTTCCTTCTTTCCTTCCTCCCTTCCTTCCTTCCGTCTCTCCTTCCTTCCTTCCTTCTTTCCTTCCTTCCTTCCTTTTCTCTTTCTTTTCTTTCTTTCCCTTTCTTTCTCTCTCCTTCCTTCCTTCCTTTCTCTCTCTCTCTTTCTTTCTTTCTTTCCCTTCCTTCCTT
>NW_016864905.1:0-1225 GCF_001698545.2 Rhinopithecus bieti | reverse complement strand
TTTAGTACAATATATGCAAATAAAAGCAATCAGTACAGTAAACTTGCCACTAAATAAAAGTAGTTAAGTTGAAAAGAAATTTAATTTTTTAAATCAGGATAATGCCATTTCTCCTGGCAAATTATACTGATTAAAGATAAACACTTTGTTTATAACTTTGTTGAATTTATCAATGACGTATGCAATACTTTTCCACAAAAAAATTTTGTTGCATTTTCTCTTTTAAAACTTCTTGTAAGTAGCAAATTAGTATGTTTGATGTTATTATATAATAGTAACACTCTTATGTTTGATGTCATAATAGTAACACTGTTCTTTTCAGAATCTAGGATGAGTTTGGACTTTTCCTTGAAGAAAGTCATCAGTGTAATATAGAAAAATCTCATACATGTGAGTTTATTCTTCCTTTTCACTATAGCGTAATCCTGGAAAATACTTCAGGATGGCAATTCTGGCTAACATCTCAGCACTATACAGGTATATGATTGGCTATATTCCATAAAAGGAAAGGTTCAGTTAAACTTTCACAGCTCCAAATATATGTTTTCAGGAAAAGTCATAGTAGGCCTTACCAAATTCGGTGTCATTGAAAGTTATTCTATAAAGAATATGGTAAAATTTAGATATATGAAAATTATACATAATGGGCAAAATACAAATAGTCCAATGGGCAAATTCTTGGCTACTGGAATGCAAGGTAGGTTGCAGCCACAAAAAATAAGCTATTGTTTGATACTCCTCTCACTCAGTTTATCTTATCATGTGCATTTTCACTGTATCAGTTCATATTGTATTGATACCATTTTTATTATTTTTCCTCTTTACTGGTCTAGTTATCACTAAGAAAGAAAGCAGTTGATAGCAAGGATGTAGGTGCTGTTTTAGTGTAAGAAAATTATTTGGAACAGAAAATTTTAAAATTAGAAGCAAGAAAGTACTTTCAATCTATACAAAATTCAAATGGAAAACCAATTTATTGATTCAGTAATTTCCAGGGTGTAATAAAATATTTCAAATTCATGTCATAAGCTAATGTAGTACAAGCAATTGCTGTCCAACAAATGGTGATTCTCAATGGGTGAATGATATGAGCATATTTCTGGGAAGCATTTTCAAAATAAGGACTGACCCAACATTTCTTCCCACTATAGTTTTCTATCTCTTCAATGTCTTTAAAGTTAAAAATGCAGCTTATCTACATTTTAAATAATGTCACTACAAAGAG
>NW_016864904.1:0-2893 GCF_001698545.2 Rhinopithecus bieti | reverse complement strand
CTTCCTTCCTTCCTTCCTTCCTTCTCTCCTCTCTCTCTCTTTCTTTCTTTCTCTTTTTTTTTTTGACGGAATCTCGCTCTGTCGCCCAGACTGGAGTGCAGTGGAGCAATCTTGGCTCACTGCAACCTCTGCCTCCTGGGTTCAAACAATTCTCTGCCTCAGCCTCCTGAATAGATGGGATTACAGGCTCCCGCCACCACACCTGGCTAATTTTTGTATTTTTAGTAGAGATGGGGCTGTTGGCCATGGCTGGTCTTGAACTCCTGACCTTGTGATCCACCTACCTCAGCCTCCCAAAGTGCTGGGATTATAGGTGTGAGCCACCACACCCAGCCCAGGACTTGTTATTCACTGTAACTGTGAAGTTACCCTCGGAGATGTCATAGGTTACGTACCCTATGACCTATCCTCTCAGGGGAGAGGAGGAGGGGGCACCTAGTAATTGAGTGTCAGCCTGGGGAAGACCTGGAGAGAGGCCCCTTGGTTTCAGGACTCCAGCACCAGGGGCTTATTCCAAGGCCAACACCAGAAGAGGGCAGGTGGCAGGCTTTCTTCTGTGGCTGGTGGGAATCTCGGCAGCGGCTGGCTTTCATCTTTTGTTTCACCAGGCTAGGACCACATGTTGGAGTTAGCTGGCTGCATTCCTCCAGTCCCTTGCATGTGGTAGGTGGTTAGCAAATATCTGAAAGAAATAGATGTGGCATTGATGACTGGGGCATGGGGTGGGGTGAGGAAAACAGAACAAGTTCTGTCTCCTTTCTAGCCTTCCCAAGAAGTCGGGTGTGCCAGTGTGTCTGAATATGTGGATGAGAGTATGTGAGTGAAAGTGTTGGTGTATGAGTGTGAAAGTGTATGGGGGGGTGTGTGTGTCCGAGTGTAGGCTCCTGGGGCAGGAAGCCCTGTACACTCTCCCTGGCTGTGGCTAAATGGTTACTCTGGGCTGGGGTTCCTGCCCAGGGCAGCTTATGGCATGGGGAAGGAATTCTCTGGGAACCCCAGCGGGCCTGGATTGGCACCCCACCCGTGGCGGGTGACCCAGCCGGATGGCTGCTACACTGAGTCAGCCCTTCTGGCCCGGCCTCGCCCCACCCCACTTGGCCCTGTTGTCAAATCAGCACTGAGGGTCAGAGGAGCCCTTGAGAACTCCCTGTTATCTGCCCCAAGCACGAGACTATCTGTCTGCACAGCTAGCTGCCATAAAGCACAGCTAGCTGCTCTCCTATGCCTTCCTATTACAGTCAGAGAGGGCCAGTCAGAGCTTAAAGAACAGTCAGAGCCAAGGGTGGAATCTGGGAAGGTGATATGAATGCTGTTTACAATGAGGCAGACACTGAGACTTAGAGAGGTCTGATCCTTGTGCAAAGCCACACAGCAGAGCTGAGAGCAAGTCTCTAGAAGGTGGAAGGGAAAGAAGGACATTGGTGGAGGACACCTAGGTTCAGAGCTGCTTGCCCCTCCCCAGATCCCAGTCCCCTTCCTCGGCCCCAGTGTCCTCTTCTGAGTCAGGGAGAAGGTCTGGGCACTGCCTGCCTTCCTTTCCTTGCCTTCTCAGGCCCAGGGTGGATGCAGAGTGTAGGAGGAGAGTTTCCTGGGGTGTTCTGCTGACACTTGGAACTTGGGGTAATGCTTTGAACATTTTATTTGTATCTACTTTTGGTTATAGGTTATGCAGCCACATAGTCTGAAATGTAAAAGTTTTAAAGCCGGGCGTGGTGGCTCACACCTGTAATCCCAGCACTTTGGGAGGCCGAGGCAGGTGGATCACCTGAGGTCAGGAGTTCGAGACCAGCCTGGCCAACATGATGAAACCTCATCTCTGCTAAAATACAAAAAATTAGCTGGGCTTGGTGGTGCATGCCTGTAATCCCAGCTACTTGGGAGGCTGAGGTAGAAGAATTGCTTGAACCCAGCAGGCAGGGGTTGCAGTGAGCCGAAATCATGCCGTTGCACTCCAGCCTGGGCAACAAGAGTGAAACTCCGTCTCAAAAGAAAAAAAAAAGTTTTAAAAGAGATAGGGTAAAAGTGATCCTTTCACCAGTCTCTGGCCCTCAGACCTCCCACGCAGAGACCCCTAAAATCACTGGCTTCCTGGGAATCCTGATCAGATCTTCTTATTCCCTTTGGGAGGTGGGGCTAGTAGGAGCTAGGAGATACCCAGCCATTGAGGTTGGGGCCTGGGCCGGTCAGATTGGTCATGAAGGGGATGATGGTGACCTGAAGTTGGCCCCAGCTTAACAGCATTCCACTCAAGCCACTCAGAAGAGGTGCAGCCCATCAGTTCTTCCCAATTCCTTAGACCATCTCTGGAAGCTCTGTGTTCCCCACCCAGGGGACCCAGGCACGTGACACCCCAAGCTGGGGCTCCCACCGTCTCCTTGTGTATGTATCTCCTGGTATAGTGTATATACTTTCCCCACCTCTCTTTTGACAGTTCAATTCCACACAGATTTATTAAGCACTTACTCTTTTCTTTTCTTTTTTTTTTTGAGACGGAATTTTGCTCTTGTGCCCAGGCTGGAGTGCAATGGCACGATCTTGGCTCACTGCAACCTCTGCTTCCCGGGTTCAAGTGATTCTCCTGCTTCAGCCTCCCGAGTAGCTGGGACTACAGGCACCCGTCACCACGCCCAGCTAATTTTGTATTTTAGTAGAGACAGGGTTTCACCATGTTGGCCAGATTGGTCTCAAACGCTTGACCTCAAGTGATCCACCCGCCTCAGCCTCCCAAAGTGCTGGGATTTCACGCGTGAGCCACCACACCCAGCCTACTTTTGTATTTTATTTATTTATTTATTCATTTATTTATTTATTTATTCGAGACAGAGTCTTGCTCTGTCCGCCCAGGCTGGAGTGCAGTGGCTTGATCTTGGCTCACTGCAAGCTCCGCCTCCTG
>NW_016864903.1:0-1658 GCF_001698545.2 Rhinopithecus bieti | reverse complement strand
AAGAAAGATGAATAACACATAAGAGTAATAGAAGACAGGTAAAATAACAGCATGTATCATGGAAAAGGCCATATGTTCATTTTATGTTTCTTTTGTCTTCATCTTTATTTTTTCTGAGTTCATTAAATAGACTTTTTTTTCACCTCCTGATTCAAAAGTCGGTCCAATAAAGAGCGTTCCTCAAAGTTCTAGTTTGTTATCAAAACCTCTCAAAGTGAAGTATTTTGATTGTTCTGGGTGCATCTGGTTGGTGAAAATGGTAACTGAATTCTTCAACATCAAGCAAAGGGTTGTTTCTTGATGACTGCATGCTTCTGATCAAAATTTATTCTCATAGATTTATTGGGCATTGATTTGGTGCCAGGCACAATTCAAAGCCCACAAGTAACAAATTGATGAAATAAGCTGCTCAGAGAGCTAGAACACGTAGTAGCATGGTCACTTTAGCCATATCACGTATCCAGCTGAACATAGTTTGGTGTCTGAAATTTCATGCCTCCTGGGTTGCCTTGAATGAACCTGATCGAGGCCATGGGTAGCATACTTCATGTTCTCTACTCGCTGCTTCTTTGAACGATCCTGGAGTTGCTGCTCCCTTGGCAAAAATAATTGTACTCATTTTCCACACCATTCATGAGATGATGCTTTTTTAGTTAACCAAATGCCTTCAAGAGGCTAGAGATCGTATACAAAATTCCCTTTTGTGAGTTTTCTATAGAAAGGTATAAGGCAATTGTAAGCTACTGTTAACAATTAAAATCCAGTTATTCCATCACGCCTCTTGGTAAGTAAATTTGGGAAGACTTAGTTTTTTTATATTTTAACCATTGTAAATCTTATTTTTACTTCAACATAATTGGGGAGATGAGGAGAACTGAAGTATCAGACTTGAGAATTAATTTAAGGAAGCAAATAGCAAAAGTTTTTGAATTAATGTAGAATCCAAAATTTTAGGGCATGGCAAATAGCCAGACTGGTGTAGTATAGGAAATAAGGAATAAAAAGTATGAATGACTAGGCAGCATAAATCATCATTTTGACTATAAAATACATGAAGAAAAGAAAAATAAGAAATAGATATGCTAATCAAGATGCTTGATTTATGGAGGCTTAATAGGTTTCTTGCTTATATTTTATTTTCTTCTTTATTCACAACACACATTTTTTTCCTTTCTCCTGTTTTACTCCTTGCTTTTACCTTATCATTTTCCTCTAGATATAAACAGGTGAAGGAGAAATAAATTTCTTCTTATGTGATTCACCTACTAACACATATGAGATAATAGAAAACAAACAAAAGACCTGTGGTCTGTTAAAAGAATATGAAAGAAAATGTAATCTTAAATTATTAAATATCAAAATACATGTGTGAGGGCAACAATAAGGTCCTATTTTAAATTTAAACTTGTAGATCTGAGCCACCACTTTGCATAGATACATGATCATTTTAAGGATTCTGCAGTTTTCCAAAACATTCTAAAATAACTTCTTTTGAAATTATCAATAAAGTCAGTTTGCTTTACAAATCACATGAGAATATCAGTGGTTTTTTGATCACATTTATTATACCAACTCCATATCATTAATTACTTTAATCATTTTACTTTAAGCTAAATAGTTTCTATACTTCAACATCAAAGTGTGAACTTGAAATAATA
>NW_016864902.1:0-1178 GCF_001698545.2 Rhinopithecus bieti | reverse complement strand
TGGGCGGGAGTGTGTTCCCAGGATCTGGACCCCCCATTTGCGGTGGGTGCTATTTGTCCAGCAGGGAGGCCTGGAGTCGGGGTCTGAGGTTGAGTTTTCAGGGATGATGAGTTTGAGATTTGGGCAGAGCCGTCCAGCCGGCCAGGGGAGGTCTGTCCGTCCTGGGCAGGAGTAGGGGCTGAGCACTGCATGGAGCAACCCTAGAGAATGTGGGGGGCTCTGGAATAGGAGTCTGCGCTCAGAGAGGAGGGGCTTGCAGCCCACCAAGGCGCTGAAATTGGCAGAGCAACCCTAGGCCATAGCCCAAGCCCGCTCCCTTCCAGCCAAGCCCTCCATGACCCGGGGACCTGCCCTGGCCTTGCTGCTCCCTCATCTGCCCGCTGGGCCCGGGGCAACACTGAGCACCTGACCCATGGGGGCTGCCCTGCCCCACAGAAGGCAAGAGGCCCGGCGGCCCTGCCTGGGCTGGGGACTGTGGGAGGGTCTTGGGAGCAAAGCCCCCGGGAGGGGCCCCAGCAGGACCTCAGCTCCCCATGCTTGCTCCCACCCAAGGTGCACCCTGGCACCAGAGCTCCCCACGAGGCCTTAGCTGGGTGGTCTCTTGGGACGCTCTAAACAGATGGGCCATGCTGCCCACACCCTCCTCTGCCTGCAGGTCGCTACCCACCCTGGCCTGGAAAGACCAGCCCTGCTCGCTTCACCAGACTCCAGGAGCCACTGTGCCCGGGACAAGGCTGCATGTACCCACTCAGTGCCAATTTCCAGGGCACTAGGAGAAGGGACTAGCCTAGCCCTTGGGCACAGCCTGCAGAGCCACCCACCCCTGCCTCTCCAGGCCTCCCAGGAGACAGCCACAGGTGACAGCTCCACCCTGGGGAGCTGCCACTGACCTTGGAGGGAGGAACAGAGGAGGGAGGAGGGGAGAAAGGAGGAGGAAGGAAGTAGGAAGGGAGGAGGGGAGGACAGGAGGAGGGAGGATGGGAGGAGGGAAGAGGGAGGAGGAAAGAGGGAGGAGGGAACAGAAGAGGGAGGAGAGAGGAAAGGAGGAGGGAGGGAGGAGGGAGGAACGAAGGAGGACAGGAGGAGGGAAGAGGAGGAAGAGGGAGGAAGGGAGGATGGGAGGAGGGAAGAGACGAGGATGGGAGGAGGGAAGAGAGGAGGAGGGAGGAGAGAAGAGG
>NW_016864901.1:0-473 GCF_001698545.2 Rhinopithecus bieti | reverse complement strand
GTCCTCAAATGAAAACCATGTGTGAGTTCAACTCAAAAGATTTCACCTTTATTTTCATGGAGCAGTTTGCTGTTAATCTTTTCATGTAATCTGCAAAGGGATATTTGGGAGTGCATTGAGGCCTGTGGTGAAAAGGAAACATTCTGAGATAAAACTAGAAAGAAGTTTTCTGAGAAACTGCTATATGATGGGTTAATTCACCTCAGGAGTTACATGATTCTTTCATGGATCAGTTTGTGTCAGTTTTTGTATAATCTCAGAAGGGATACTTTGGATCACATTGAAGGATATTGTGACAAAGGGAATATCCTCAGATAAATACTAGAAAGAAGGTTTTTAAGAAAGTTCTTTGTGATGTGTGAATTCATCTCACAAAGTTATATCTTTGTTTTCATGGAGCAGATTGCTAACACCGTTTTCACGGAATCTGCAAAGGGATATTTGGGAGTGCATTGGGGTGTATAATGAAAAGG
>NW_016864900.1:0-308 GCF_001698545.2 Rhinopithecus bieti | reverse complement strand
CATCAGGCAGGGCGCAGTGGCTCATGCCTGTAATCCCAGAACTTTGGGAGGCCGAGGCGGGTGGATCACCTGAGGTCCGGAGTGCAAGACCAGCCTGACCAACATGGAGAAACCCCATCTCTACTAAAAATACAAAAATTAGCCAGGCGTTGTGGCATATGCCTGTAATCCCAGCTACTCGGGAGGCTGAGGCAGGAGAATCGCTTGAACCTGGGAGGCGGAGGTTGTGGTGAGCTGAGATCGTGCCATTGCACTCCAGCCTGGGCAACAAGAGTGAAACTCAGTCTCAAAATAAATAAATAATAAAT
>NW_016864899.1:0-2821 GCF_001698545.2 Rhinopithecus bieti | reverse complement strand
ATATGAAAAATTAGTAAATTGTACATTTAAAAACAAGGCAATGCATGGTGTATGAATTACCTGATCTCCCAAGTTTTGATGACTGGGAGTAATTGCATCTAAAAGAAACACGTGACATTTTTTAGGGAATTCCCCCTCGTCTCCACTGCCAACTGTTCATATCAAGGAAAATAAGTGGATTTAACAATCGTATAAATGTAAGGAAGAAACGGACAGCGGAGAAAGTGGAGTCTATTTAACAGGTACTAGGTGAAAACAGCTGCGGAGAGTCAAGCCCGCGTGGGTCAGCGGGGAACAGTACGTGGTCCCCATTGCACTGGACAGGCTGGAGTCTGGGTGGGTATCACAGCTTAAAAACTGATATTCTGAAAGCCAATGCACGCACACTTTAAAGTCATATACTTTTTTATCCCTACATCATTGATGACTAGGAACAGCAGGTGACGTCCTTATAAGATTAAGCAATAAGAAAATAGACTTCATGTGTACTCTCACTGGTCATTAATTTCGTACATTCTCTAACAAAAGAATACGGTTGGAATAAAATCTAAACTTTTCCAGCACGGTAATGAGTGCCTTACCATACGGGAAACACCAGCCTGGGAACTACAAATCCCATTTGGCCACACACAGAAGAAATACTCTTCTAGAATGCTGCATTACACTCCAATCCCGAGCAGGTCCAGAGAGCCGCGCAGCCTGCCGGGACTTGTAGTTCTTTAACAGGCATAGGTTCTCGAGGCCACTTTGCGCTCTTTCCGCCAGAAGCCGGAACCAAGATTTAACGTTCCCGACCCACTAGCACTCCCCAAGATAGGTTGGTAGTGTTAGGATGAGTGGATGGCGGAGGTCAACCTCCTCCGGTCACGTGGGGTACTTGGCATGTAGCGATTGGTCACCAGAGTTATAGGGCCAGGCTTTAAGCCCAAGAGCTTCCGTGATGCTACTCTGCCAGTTTTGCGGCTGAAGTCACCTCGTGGCGAAGTAGGGAAAGAGGTAACACCGAAAAGAGACAACGGCGGCGGCGCCAAGACGATTGGTGCCAAACAGGGCAGAAAGCAACTTAGCTTTGGGGTGGGTCCCGGTCCAGAGGGTTGGAGAAGAATGGCTGAGGGCGCACCCTGGTCTCAGCGGGAAGAGATGCTACCCCGAGGACGAGCTAGGTATGAAAGCCACGAGTGACCGGCACCGCGGGGACCCACGCACCAGGTGTTCCCTTTCCCGTCCCTGCCGTCACCCTATTCCCGGTGCCGGTCACCACCGTCTAGGGCTTACTTGGTTCACAGGCTAGTTCTGCCCTCAAGCTAGTGAGCAGAAAGTGTTGAGGTGCGCTACGCCGGTTGAGTTGAAACTGTTAGGCAGTGTGAAAGCCGGGCTTTGTAGCTGGAGCTGCGCTTTGCACCCCTAGCTACTCTGTCTCCTTTCCCTCTCAGCCACAGGACCGATGGCAAGTGGCCGTAACCAGTAGGTGAGACCGATTGGGCTCTGGGGCTTCAGTACTTGACACTACCAGCACGGCTACGTCTCCAGCCAAGGATGAGAGGTGATACCAGAGGACCTCTATCTAAATTGGGCACCATTATTGTATGACAACTTCTCTTGCAAAACCTCTCTCTGTCTCTCTCTCTCTCCCTCTCTCTCTCTCTCTCTCCCTCCCCCCCCCCCCCCCCCCCTCTGTCCTCTCTGTCCTCTCTCTTTTCGTTTCTCCCTTCTTTCTTTCATTGCTGTTTCTCTGTCCTGTGCAAGCCAAAGAAGAAACAAGTGCGGCGTCTTTGATCTCTCAATCCTGGAGACACAAGAAGATTTTCCTTACTTTACTCAAATCGTTTCCATGAATACCGCAAAATTAAGACGGCGTTTAAAACAGTTGAAATCCCTTTTCTTCTGGGGTTTGGTGCCTAAAGATTAGGAAAGTTTGCACAAGGAGTGCGCTGTAGCATATACAGCTTTCTGCACCCTGAAATATAGAACTGCAAAGAAACGGACTAAAATGGTTTAACCCCTTTATTTTCTTTCATTTTAGACATGTTCAAATGTTCAACGTCTTACCTTACCGCTTACTTCATTATGCATTTCAGTACCCAAAAAATCATTCCTTTGTGAAATGTTGAAATAATTTCTAATCTGTTTCACGAGCTTCAAAAGGAAGAAAGAAGATTCAGTTTACATTTCAGCAAAATGTCTCTTTTAAAGCGGATTTACAGTACATTTACACTTGAGCCAAGTTAGGTTTTGAAGACTTGCTTAGGGTCAGATTTATTCATTCATTTATTTATTTATTTTGGTCTGCGCATAAAGATGTTACTGCTTAATTATCTTTCTCTCTCTCTGTCTCTCTCCCCTTCTCTCCTTGTATTCTAACTGAAAGGTTCAGAACGTGCATAATTGGGAAATAAACTGTTGCCTGAACTTACTGGGGAGTCAACATTGTCACTTTGGACGTGACACTTATCCTCAGTATTTGCTTCCCCAGGAGAGAACTGTAATAAAAAAGCATTGCAATTTAATACATAAGCTCAGTAAGTTCCTGTTTATGCTCCTTGGGATGAAACAAAAGTCCTTCAATTAGAAACAAAGGTTTAATCAAGTAGCATTTTAATGACCATGTTAAAACTGAAGTAAATGTCCCTTTGAAGGGCAGAGTTCTAGTTAACAGCTAGCTGTGAATATGCAGAATTTACTTCTATTTCTGTCTTACTTTTCTGTACTTACCTCATACTCCTTTCTTCTTTGCTCATGTTTCTGGCCATCTTTTTGCTTTGGGTTACTTTCTTCCATTATTCAATTGAGATGGGATTGAAATACATAGCTAATTTTTTTT
>NW_016864898.1:0-1941 GCF_001698545.2 Rhinopithecus bieti | reverse complement strand
GGCTCATCACTGCAGCCTTGACCTTCCCAGGCTCATTTTCCCAGCTAATTTTTCTATTTTTTGTAGAGACAAGGTTTTGCTATGTTGCCCGGGCTGGTCTCGAACTCCTGGCCACTCAAGCTATCCTCCCACCTTGGCCTCCGAAAGTGCTGGGATAGTAGGCATGAGCCACCGCACCTGGTCATTCTCCTGTTTTTAGTCCATCTGGCCCCAGGGTACAGTGTCACTCGAGTCTGGCCCATCAGCATTTCCATCCACTGGACAGAGCAACTGGTTCAGCAAGGGGGCTGTGATCTGGGTTGGCTTAGTGAGAGTCAACCCTAGGAATGTGATTGGAACTTCTGGCAGAAAGAAGCCGACTTTCTACTGGGACTGCTAAACTGGAGGATCTAAACTTGGAGGTAACTTACCTGAAAATGAAAGCAACATAGATCAAAAAAGGGCCGAGCACCAGAATTCCCGACAAAAGAACTTAAGCTCCTGGATCCAGCAATGCCTGATGCCTACCCTCGACTTTTAAGTTACTTAAGCCAATAAATTTGCTTTTTTTCTGGAAGCCAGTTTGAGTTGGGTCTTCCAATACTTACCAGTCCAGTACTCTCCCTTGTGAATTACAAATTGAGACATAAAGACTGAAGCCTATTTATATTGGCTTAAACTAAGAGACCACAGAATACCAGGTTGAGTGGCCATGTGCTCACCTGAGCACAAATACCAGAGACACAGAGAGAGGTTGCAGAGAAGAACAAAAGTGAGAGAGAGATGGAACAGATAAAAAGATAAAGGGGAAGACGAGAGACCATGTGGCTTCAGAAAAAATAGGAAAGGCCTTTTCTCTACCCCTGGGATCTTCATGGTCTCTGCTTCTGAACCTGCAGGGAGGCTGGCTACATTTCCTGCCCTCAGTTCTTCCCCCAGCTCTCATATCTTCCCCAAAATTGGCCTCCTGGACTTGAATTATTTTGAGTGGATTTCTTGCCTCCAAATAATTCACAATCAACACAGCAGCTGATTGGATAGGAGAGACAGGGAAAAGAAATATACCAAGGATTACATCAGAGATTATATCATGGGGCGAGGAGAGGGAGGAGCACAAGGTTGCGGGTGGGGGTGACCCAGAATTAAAGCCTGTTAAGGCCTTTTTATGTGCCTAAAGCCAAGCCTGCTACAAATACTGCAAATTCCTCTCTCCTGGAAACTAAAAGTCCATGCAGCTCAAACAACCAGAATCCCACGATCCTGCCCTGCATGGATGCTCAGAAGGTTGTTGGTCGGCACATGGCTGTATTTGTGCTGATCTGACCCTGGGGATTAAAGGTTTCACTTGTTCGTGCCCTGAGTCAGCGTGCTGGAGGGTTGCCATCCTCCTTTTGATGGCACCCCCTGCCTCCTCATTTCCATCTGCACCTGTCAATCTCACCACACTCACCAGCCTCTTCCTGGCCTCAGTCTCTCATGCCTTCCATCACTGGATAAAGACTTAGTCACAGCCTCTGCTGCAGCCTTGCACATGTGCCCTTGGCACCACTGTTCCCACAACCAGGGATGGTGTCCTTGTAGGTGCCTGTCACTACCGGCCAGGGAGCTTGCTTTGGCCAGGAGCATGCTTGGGGGAGTGGGGTAGGCAGGCCAGAATGTTCAGGCATTGATGCCCCCAGGAGAAGCCAGACCAACACCAGACAGGGGTCTGTGGGCAAATACACCAGTTTCTTCATTCCTTAGGTGGGGCAATTCTGACACCTGTTCTAGACTATCTCAAGGTGTAGGGGAGCCCAGCCTAAGTTAAACTGACACATCCCTGCGTCCAGTCACTGTCATTTCTCACCTGGCTTCCTGTCTGGCTGCCCTCTAGTCCATTCTATAGCTGAGGGAGTTTTCTTTCTTTCTTTCTTTCTTTCTTTCTTTCTTTCTTTCTTTCTTTCTTTCTTTCTTTCTTTCTTT
>NW_016864897.1:0-2505 GCF_001698545.2 Rhinopithecus bieti | reverse complement strand
AAAAAAAAATTAGCTCCCAAAGTGCTGGGATTACAAGCCTGAGCCACCGTGCCCGGCCCCAATTTTGTATTTTTAGTAGAGACAGGGTTTCTCCATGTTGGTCAGGCTGGTCTCGAACTCCTGACCTCAGGTGATCCACCCGCCTCGGCCTCCCAAAGTACTAGAATTAGGTCATAGCTCCACTTTAGCAGCTCAGAGAGGAAAAGTGACTTTCTATGGTCACATAGCTGAGGAGTGGCAGAGCATGTCTTTATGAAGGGCTTCAACATACTTTTCATGATGTCATGTTATCTTTAGACAGGGGCTGAAAGCCTGCCACTCCAGGTCTTCCTTGGTAAGAAGGAAGACCTGGTCTCAAAAAAAAAAAAAATTAGCTGGGCATGGTGGCACATACCTGTAATCCCAGCTATTCGGGAGGCTGAGGCAGGAGAATTGCTTGAACCCGGGAGGGGAGGTTGCAGTGAGCCAAGATCGTGCCTCTACACTCTAGCCTGGGCAACAGAGCGAGACTCTGTCTCCAAAAAAAAAAAAAAAAAAAAAAGGCTGGGCACAGTGGCTTATGCCTGTAATCCCAACACTTTGGGAGGCTGAAGAAAGATGATCACTTGGGGTGAGGAGTTCAAGACCAGACTGGCCAACATGGTGAAACCCTGTCTACTAAAAATACAAAAATTAGCCAGGTGTGGTGCCATGCACCTATAGTCCCAGCTACTCAGGAGGCTGAGGCAGGAGAATCGCTTGAACCTGGGAGGTAGAGGTTGCAGTGAGCTGAGTGTGCCACTGCACTCTAGCCTGGGTGACAGAGTGAAACTCTGTCTCAAAAATAAAATAAAAATGTATATAAAGCTTCACTTAGCAGGGTGACTGACTCGCCCACAAAAGACAGCAAATGTTATTTCCCCTCCCCTTCCTGGTACAGAATGGCATGGGAGTAGAACTTTGGGAAATGAACTTGACAATAGATTCCCTCGGGTTTATTTGTTTGTTTGAGACAGGGTCTCCCTCTGTCACCCAGGCTGGAGTACAGTGGTGCAATTAGGGCTCACTGCAGCCTCAACCTCCCAGGACCAAGTGATCCTCCCACCTCAGCCTCCCAAATAGCTGAGACTACAGGCATGCAACAACACAGCCAGCTAAATTTTTGTAATTTTAGTAGAGATGGGGTTTTACTGTGCTGCCCATGCTGGCCTCAAACTCCTGGACTCAAGCAATGCTCCTCCCACCTCGGCCTCCAAAAGTGCTGGGATTACAGGTGTGAATCACCGTGCCAGGCCTGTTATAACGTTTCTAGGACTCCTTTTCTCTAGTTGGGGATCAAAATATCCATGGCATAGTGGAAAGAACCTTCAAGTAAGACAGCCTATTTCAGTCTCAACCTTGCCTCTTACTAGCTATGTACCTTATATCACCTAATACCTGATTTCCTCATCTGTTAACAATATTAACATTCCTAACTTCCAAGGCTGCTGTAAAGATTCAGACCATGCACTTGAAGTGCCCAGAACGCAGTGTTTGTGATGGTAATTTTTATTAGCCAGTCTAATGACTGGGTTTTAAAATGAAAGATGACGTGTCACACCCAGCTCTGAATTATAGTGTTTGCGCTTGTCTGATAGTTACATCTCCTAAGATGAGGACCCTCTCAGTCTCCGCATGGCAGACAGACTATAAGGGTATATGGGAAGAAGGTATGGAGGGCCTGATGGCCCACGTATAGCCTATTTAATCTTACAGAATCAAGAGGAATCCTAGCTCCCCGATCCCGAAGGATTTAAGACAGCCAAGCATTTACCCAACAATAGCTTCATTATCAAGAATCCTACACCTTCCCCCAACTCAAAGACTTTTGGGCAGGGTTTGAGTAGCTACTGGAAATCTGAAGCAATAGCAACAAGAATTTTTTTTGGCGGGTGACAGAGTTTTTGCTCTTGTTGCCCAGGTTGGAGTGCAATGGCGCAATCTCGGTTCACCACAACCTCCGCCTCCCGGGTTTAAGCGATTCTCCTGCCTCAGCCTCCTGAGTAGCTGGGATTACAGGCATGCACCTGCACGCCTGGCTAATTTTGCATTTTTAGTAGAGACGGGGTTTCTCCATGTTGGTCAGGCTGGTCTTGAACTTCCCATCCTCAGGTGATCCGCCCACCTCGGCCTCCCAAACTGCTAGGATTACAGGCGTGAGCCACCGCGCCCGGCCAGCAACAATAAATTTAAACATCCCTTTTCAAGTATAATTTCTTCCATTCTAAGTGAAAACATTAAAAACACTGAAAGTGTCCTCAGAGTGGGATGTGTCGTATTCATTTTCTTTCTAGTCTCAACCCAAAGAGCATGGCAGTTAAGAGAACCAGGGAGGATCTGAATGCTACTCCAGATACACCAATTTTGCCATGACCTAGAAAGCTATTTCATTTCTCTGGACTTTAGTTTTTCGTGCTGTAACACTGCGATGACCCCTTCTTAACTATTTGAGAAAGTTATCTTGACAAGTTTTAAAACGTTTTAAGT
>NW_016864896.1:0-1693 GCF_001698545.2 Rhinopithecus bieti | reverse complement strand
AGGTATAATAGCAAAATATTTATGTTTAGATGATAATGATAAAATCATTTGACTAAAGAAAAGTAATACTTTGAACTTTCACCTTTACTAAAAATGTAGAAACAATGTCTCAATTTTACTCCCACCTGGTAAAGAAATAGCATCAATTCAAATAATGAAAGAGTTGTTCTATTTGTTTTCTTCCAATTATCTCTTTTTTCCTCATAACCACAAATCACTGATTCAAACTCCTACCTTATTCAGAATATATTGTAAATATGATACTGCAATTTTTCTCCTTCCTTCCTTCCTTCCTTCCTTCCTTCCTTCCCTTTTTTTCTCCCTCCCTCCCTTCCTTTCCTTTTTTCCTTTCTTCCTTCCTTCCTCCCTCCCTCCCTTCCTTCCTTCCTTCCTTCCTTCCTTCCTTCCTTCCTTCCTTTTCTTTTTTTCCTCCCTCCCTCCCTTCCTTCCTGAGGTTGCCTTTGCCATGGCTTTCATGTTTAAGGCCCTCTTCCCTCTGCATAGGGTTCTGTATCTAAGAGCAGAGCTTTAGACGTGGGAGTATGGCTTCCACATTGGACCATGTCTACTGCTGGGCTACTGTTTCAGAAAGAGCAACTTAAATTTGCTTTGCAGGATATCTTAGTATTATATCTTATGGATTCTAAACATATTTGGTTAACTTCACTGGGTTTCCTAGTAATGAATGTGAATTAGGAGAAAAAGTAACCTTTTAAGAAAGGCAGTGAAATAAAAAGCTTATATAGATAGAATTACTTTGGAGCTATTTTGATTCGGTGGCATACATTAATGCTAAAGAAGCTAGGATAACTGCAGTAGTCTTTTGCTTGAGTTCAAACACACCGATTAGGTTTATAATATTAATTTTGGATAGATGTCATTAGATGAGGTATTGAATGTTTCACTGTCTTGTTAGAAGCTAAATTAGAAATAACTTGGAAAGACAGAAATACCTATAAGCTGTATCATAATCATAGTCAAATTTAGTAAAAAGGCCTAAAAGTGAAAAATGTGATTAAACAAGCATTATTATATATTAAAATCAAAATAGTTTCTATTGTAAGCAATCTCTAAATGGAAAGCAATTCTTAATTAGAGGGAACCATTCTGCTAATAATTAATCTTTAATGAGACTACACATTAAATTTAATTCTGTAATTTATCTGTGAACATCTGTGAATGTTTTCACAGTTACGATGAAATCCATCACTATGTTAAAGTTATGTGGGCGACAGATAGATTTCATTTTAAAATGAGCATTCAAGAAAAGCTTCTTCACGGTTAACCTAAAAAATATTTTAGTATTCGTGTAACTATTCTTGAACTAGGGCAATTTTCAAACCCCTAAGACCCTTAACATTTCTAGAGTAATTTTAAAACCTACTGGAGAAGTTTTCAAATCCTTAAATTGTAAAACCCCGTGAATTAGAACAGTGTAAAAATCCCATCCACTTGGGATGTAGAAATCTGCAAAATAAAACATCCCTCCCACTTCAACAATGCAAAAATACTAAACTATAAAATGATAGCTTTTCTTGAACCCATCTGGGAGCTGCGTGGCACGTACCCAGGTGACCTCATTTCCTTTTGTGTCTGTTTGTTTTTTGCCTCTCCTCTCCTCTCTTCTCCTCTCCTCTCCCCTCCCCTCCTCCTCGTCCTCCTCCTCCTCTTCTTTTCTTTCATTCTTTGTCTG
>NW_016864895.1:0-1857 GCF_001698545.2 Rhinopithecus bieti | reverse complement strand
TAAATCCCCTGATCTTAGTTTTTTCTTCTCATTTGTCTTTTTTACCTAAATTTAATTTGTTATTATAGTTAAACAGGATCCACTTTGTTAAGATTTTACTACATATACATTTATTCTCAATTGAAAATCATACACCAGGCTCTACAAAAGTTTCAGATAGGATGCTGCATAACATTTACGTGAAAAATAGTATAAATTTAGTTAATTAGTAAAAAACTTTTCAGAATGTTATGACTTTGTACAGAAGGGTATGCAGTAGCGTGCTTTCAGGGATATTTCATGTTTACTTCACAGCGCACCTGGATACACCAGAGCTACTTTCTGACAAATTGATAGACTGATCCAATCAAATCAGGATGGCAGAGCAACTTTGTGGATGTAATGTTTAAACTCTGAGCATTTCCTTAACAGCAATACTTTCTGAAGGAAATAATCAACTCAGTTTTTCTAGTTCTGTGCCCAATGGTATCATGGATAAAACTTCTATAGCAGCTAATCCTGCATAAATAGCAGCCAACTGTGTGTATTGGAGACACATTACCTTATTTGTACAGTAATAGATGTCCAAACCGCTTTAGACTAGACTTTCATTTGAAGGATGCACATAAGGTATTTTTTTCATTTAATAAACATTTATTGAGCACCTCTTATGGGCCAAGCCCTATGCAAGCTATTGAGGAAACAAAGACAAGTTAGATCCAAATTCTGTTCTTGAGAAGTACTCAAACTGGTGAATCATACACATAAATCATTGACTGCAATATATCAGAATAAATATCATGTTAGAGGAACAAACTACTGTTTGTGTGCAACTATGAGCAAACTATTATTTATCCCTGCAGTGGAAATAGAGGATGAGGGTAGAGAGTCAAGGACACAACAGACAGAAAGTGATATTTGAATTGGTACTTGAAAGGTGAGTGGGAATTTTCCAGAGATAAAAAGAGTGAGAGGGAAAAGGAAACAGCTTGTAAAGCTGCCTTTAAGATGGCTTCTTGTATTCAGGCAGTAGGAGAACTGAGGAGGTGGATTACTTGATAAGGTCAAGGATGGCCTCAATGGCATTTCCACAGAGAAAAACCTTAGCCGCCTCTTCCCTCCTAGAGTGTCTTTGTTTTGTTTATTACTCTATTTCAATGAATCACCAGCTGGATGAAACCCAAGCAACCTTGGCAGATGAGGACTTGTTTTACCTATACTGGACTTTAAGGACTCTCTTTAGCTGACTCTTTGCAATATACAGTTCTCATTGTCAGAGAATTTACATGCTCTGAACTTTTGAGCCTATCCTGTCCATGTTTCTGGAATGAACTCTTGAAAGCATGCTTATTAAATTCAAAGAATGTGATAGGTTGGGTTTAACAAATGTATTGGAATGACAGATTCTGGGCATAAAAGTAATTCAGGCTAAAATTGTGGCACAGATCCAGTGGGAGAAAAGGTAATAAAAACTATGTGGAGCTCTTGAATTTGGGTTCATAAGACTAACTTCTAGAATCAGGATAGAGGATGAATAGGATCAAGTGTGGAATGACATAGGTTTCCATGATCTCTAAGCTCAGTGTACACAGATAGGGAGAATCTTCTAAAAATAGCTGACAAACCTGAAATTATCACAATTTCATCCCATTTCAGGACAATCAGACCATCCCTGAAGTGTTGTGCCCACTTCTGGAAAGCGTCCCTTAAAGATGTGGACAAAATGGAGTATGTCCAGGAGAAGTAATGGGATGATAGAGATTTGAGAAACCACATCACAAGATAAAAAATCAAAGACCAGAGAAATCAAGGTAAAGAGGAGAGGCCATTAATTATCTTCATCTAAGAAAAGTATGTACATGTATAATGTATTTAATC
>NW_016864894.1:0-1319 GCF_001698545.2 Rhinopithecus bieti | reverse complement strand
CTCTCTCTTCTGCTGCCTCCTTTGTGTTTGAATATAAAACACAAAATAAAAGCTTTGTGAAATAAATTTAACCAAGCTAAACAAAACACCTAAATAAAAGCTTTGCCTGGGAACCTTGCTCAGCCTCATGTCGACTTCTATTACTGGAGAGCCAAGGAACTCTGCTCAGTAACAACACCACTGACAGCTGGGTCCTGAAAAAGGTCTTGCGTTAAGCAGGAATTGTTTTAAAATAATTAAAGCTTGTCACTGGGTCATGAGAAATTGTTGAATATAACAATTCCCTCAATTGAAAACAAGATAAACTAAGAAGTATATTTTAAAAATATTATTGATAGAAACAAATAGCAGAAATACATAGGATTAAGAATTCTGTTGAAAACTAGAAAGAGATAAATTAGAAGTCAAATAAGAGAAACATACTGGCCAGGCACGGTGGCTCATGCCTGTAATCATAGTTCTTTGGGAGGCAGAGGCCGGCAGATCAGCTGATGTCAGGAGTTTGAGAACAGCATGGCCAACATGGCGAAACCCAGTCTCTACTAAAAACAATAATCAGCCGGGCATGGTGGCGCAGGCCTGTAATCCCAGTTACTCAAGAGGCTGAGGCCAAACTGCTTAACACAGGAGACGGAGGCTGCAGTCAGCTGAGATCTCCACTGTGCCACTGCACTCCAGCATGGGAGACAGAGCAAAACTCGTCTCAAAATAAAAAAAAAAAAAAGGAGAAACGTATTTAATCAAACTGGAAACCAAGAGAAAATGGATGATTTCCTAGTAAAAATACACATTAACAAAATGGACTCTAAAATAAGGAAAATTTAAATACACCAATTAGCATAGAAAAGCTTGGAGTGACCCTTAAAGATCCCCCATTAAGAAAGGACCCCAGGGGCAGGGCATGGTGGCTGACACCTGTAATCCCAACACTTTGGGAGGACAAGGCGGGCAGATCACTTGAGGAAAGGAGTTTGAGACCAGCCTTGCCAACATGGTGAAACCCCACCTCTAATAAAAACACTCAAAAAATTACCCGGGCATCATGGCGCACACACACTTGTAGTCCCAGCTACTTCAGAGGCTGAGGCAGGAGAATCACTTGAGTCCAGGAAGGG
The DNA here is from genome assembly GCF_001698545.2 of Rhinopithecus bieti. Classification (NCBI taxonomy): domain Eukaryota; kingdom Metazoa; phylum Chordata; class Mammalia; order Primates; family Cercopithecidae; genus Rhinopithecus; species Rhinopithecus bieti. Next base: position 204 of record NW_016864894.1, on the reverse strand, counting down.
GAGGTTGCAGTGAGCGGAGATCACGCCACTACACCTGTCAGGCCTCTGAGACCAAGCTAAGCCATTGCATCCCCTGTGACTTGCACGTATATGCCCAGATGGCCTGAAGTAACCGAAGAATCACAAAAGAAGTGAAAATGCCCTGCCCCGCCTTAACTGATGACATTCCACCACAAAAGAAGTGAAAATGGCCTGCCCCGCCCT
>NW_016864893.1:0-475 GCF_001698545.2 Rhinopithecus bieti | reverse complement strand
CAGTGAGGTGGGAGTCACTGTTGTGTTTACGACAGGTAAACTGCTATGGGACTCACTGCTATGGAGAACATCCATCACTACACTACATGGTTTCTTCTCTGTGGAGCCCCAGTGGAGGAATCGATTTCTTTAGTCTCAGTACCCGGAGTGCTATAGTTATGTTTCTTCTGAGGATCAGTTGTGTTTTTAAGTCCTCTAAATGGTGTACAGGATGGTTTTTTTTTTTTTTTTTTTTTTAATTCTTTTTCTTTTTTTGTTATACTTTAAGTTCTGGGTTACATGTGCAGAATGTGCAGTTTTGTTACATAGGTATACACGTGCCATGGTGGTTTGCTGCAGTCATCAACCCTCGTCACCGACATTAGGTATTTCTCCTAATGCTATCCCTCCCCTAGCTCCCCACCCCCAACAGGCCCCAGTGTGTATGATGTTCCCCTCCCTGTGTCCATGTGTTCTCATTGTTCAGCTCCCACTT
>NW_016864892.1:0-1306 GCF_001698545.2 Rhinopithecus bieti | reverse complement strand
CCACCGCCGCAGCAACCCCCGCCCAGCGCCCGCCGAGACCGAGGCGCTACCGCTCACACTGCCCCTCCCCCCGCGGCCGAGCCGGCGCGGGCCCCCGCACCACCCCCGCTCCCGCGGCCTCGAGTCCAGAAGACCCGCCTCCACACACCGGGCCGCCGCCGCGGAGCCTCATGGGGGTTGAAGTCCCCAAGGCTTCCTTTGTGCGCAGTATTGGCGGGCCGTGGACTACCACTCCCACAAGGCACCGCGCCCGCCCCCCGCGCCACGCCCCCTCTCCGCTGGCTTCCAGTCGTCACCCAGACTACATTTCCCGACAGGCCTCACGGCTCTCCCGCCCTCCCTCCCGAGACACGAGCCGAACTGGGCGTCAGGTCGGGGAGCCGGTCGGGTTCCCGCTCGCCGCTGCCGCCGCCGCCCCCCGCAGCCACTCTCCCGCCTCTACCGCCGCGGGAGCTGCATCGTCCACTCAGCTCGGCGGTGGAACCGCCAGTCCGGGGTCACAGCCTGAGAAGCGACGCGCTGAGCCCCCCCATCACCTCCAGCCCGGGCGACCCCTCCCGGGTCCGCCCTCGCCCTGCGCAGCCGCCCGAGCCCCCAGCCCCGGGCGGCCCAGCTCCCGCATCCTAGCTCCTGCACTCTCGCAGCCGCCGCCCCCCGCCCGGAACATGGACTCCGACTCTTGCGCCGCCGCCTTCCACTCGGAGGTGAGTGAAGCTGTGCGCCCAAATCGCCCCGACCACCCCTCCGCGATTTTGCTCTCCTCAGGCAGCCGGACCCCGGTCGCCCGGAGCGCCGCCCTCCCCTTCCCCGCTTTCCCTTCGTCGGCCCCCCCTGGAGCCCAACCCCGCCCCTGCTCGGGCCCGCGCTCGGTTCTCCCCACCGGGCCTCGCCTCCGCGTCCTCCCGGCGCCCTTTCCCCAGGGCAGTTGCGCCTATTTCTCTCCCCGTGGCCGCCCCTCTCCGGCCTCGCGTCGCCCCGGGACCTGTCGGCGCCCCCAGCCCCTCCCCACCGGCCTGCTTACTCTTTCCCCGCCCCCGGGGACGCGGTCCGAGCCGCCGCCCGCCCGTGGCTCCGGTTGCTCTAGAGGAGTTTTAGGCCCCCCTCGAACGGGGTCAGCTCCCGCGGCCCCGGCTGCTCCCCGGATCCCCGGGCCGGGTGGCCAGCGCCCCGCCCCTGACTCCGCGCGCGGCCCAATCGGCCCCGCCCCTACGGCTCTCGGGGCCAAGTCCTTCGGGGCCCCACCCGCTCTGGGGACCCGAGTCCTGCCCCCACCCACCGTCCCCCGGCGCGCTGGCCTCCCCCTTCG
>NW_016864891.1:0-1164 GCF_001698545.2 Rhinopithecus bieti | reverse complement strand
CACTTCATATAAATGGGAGCATCCAGTATGTGGCCTTTGTATCTGGCTTCTTTCACTTAGTGTCATGTTTTCTTTTTCTTATTTTTTTTTTCTGAGACCGAGTCTTGCTCTTGTCGCCCAGGCTAGAGTGCAATCGCACAACCTTGGCTCAATGCAACCTCCACCTCCTGGGTTCAAGCAATTCTCCTCCCTCAGCCTCCCGAGTAACCGGGATTACAGGCACCCACAACTGCGCCCAGCTAATTTTTGTATTTTTAGTAGAGACAGGGTTTCGCCATGTTGGCCAGGCTGGTCTTGAACTCCTGACCTCAGGTGATCCACCTGCCTTGGGCTCCCAAAGTGCTGGGATTACAGGCATGAGCCACTGTGCCGGCCATCATCGTGTTTTCAAAGTTCTTCTGTGTTGTAGCCTATGTCAGTGCTTCACTCCTTCTTTTAGCTGAGTAATATTTCATTGTATGAATAGGCCACATTTTGTTCATCTACTAATCACTTGATAGGCATTGGGGTTGTTTGGCTGATAAATGCTGCTACAACATTTGTATATGAGTTTGGTGTGCATGTATATTGTCATTTCTTTTGATTCTATACACTGGAGTGGCATTGCTGAGTCAGATGGTAACTCTATGTTTAACTTTTTTTTCTTTTTTGGTGGGGGATGGAGTTTTGCTCTTGTTGCCCAGGCTGAAGTGCAATGGCACAATCTCCGCTCACTGCAACCTCCAACTCCCAGGTTCAAGCAATTCTCCTGCCTCAGCCTCCCAAGTAACTGGGATTACAAACATGCACCACCATGCCTGGCTAATATTTTGTAGTTTTAGTAGAGACGGAGTTTCTCCACATTGGTCAGGCTGGTCTCGAACTCCTGACCTCAGGTGATTTGCCCGCCTCAGACTCCCAAAGTTCTGGGATTACAGGCATGGGCCACCGTGCCTGGCCCTCTATGTGTAACTTGTTGAGGCACTGCCAAAATAGTTACCTTTTTTTTTTTTTTGAGATGGAGTTTCTCTCTTGTCACCCAGGCTGGAGTGCAATGGCATGATCTCGGCTCACTGCTATCTCCTCCTCCTGGGTTGAAGCAATTCTCCTGCCTCAACCTCCCAAGTAGCTGGGATTACAGGTGTGTGCCACCAGGGCCAGCTAATTTTTGTATTATTAGTAGAG
>NW_016864890.1:0-1316 GCF_001698545.2 Rhinopithecus bieti | reverse complement strand
TCATTGTTCAACTCCCACTTATGAGTGAGAACAAGCAATATTTGGTTTTCTGATCTTGTGATAGTTTGCTGAGAATGATGGTTTCCAGCTTCATCCACGTCCCTGCAAAGGACATGAACTCATCCTTTTTTATGGCTACATAGTATTTCTTGGTGTATATATGCCACATTTTCTTAATCCAGTCTATCGTTGATGGGCATTTGGGTTGGTTCCAAGTGTTTGCTATTGTGAATAGTGCTGCAGTAAACCTACGTGTGGATGTATCTTTATCATAGAATGATTTATAATCCTTTGGGTATATGCCCAGTAATGGGATTGCTGAGTCAAAAGGTATTTCTAGTTCTAGATCCTTTAGGAATCGCCACACTGTCTTCCACAATGGTTGAACTAATTTACACTCCAGCCAACAGTGTAAAAGTGTTCCTATTTTTCCACAACTTCTCCAGTGTCTGTTGTTTCCTGACTTTTTAATGATCACCATTCTAATTGGCATGAGATGGTATCTCATTGTGCTTTTGATTCGCATTTCTCTAATGACCAGTGATGATGAGCATTTTTTCATATTTCTACTGGCTGCATAAATGTCTTCTTTTGAGAAGTGTGTGTTCAGATCCTTTGCCCATTTTTTTTTTTTTTTTTTTTGATGGGGTTGTTTGTGTCCTGAATGGTATTGCCCAGGTTTTCTTTTAGGATTTTATGGTCCTAGGTCTTACATTTAAGTCTTTGATCCATCTTGAGTTGATTTTGTATAAGATATAAGGAAGGGATCCAGTTTCAGTTTTCTGCATATGGCTAGCTTGTTTTCCCAACACTGTTTATTAAATAGGGAGTCTTTTCCTCATTACTTGTGTGTGTCAGGTTTGTCAAAGATCAGATGGTTGTAGACGTGTGGTGTTATTTCTGAGGCCTCTGTTCTGTTCCATTGGTCTATATATCGGTTTTGCTACCAGTACCATGCTGTTTTGGTTACTGTAGCCTTGTAGTATAGTTTGAAGTCAGGTAGCATGATGCCTCCAGCTTTGTTCTTCTTGCCCAGGATTGTTTTGACTATGTGAGCTCTTTTTTGGTTCCATATGAACTTTAAAGTAGCTTTTCCAATTCAGTGGTAGTTTGATGGGGATAGCATTGAATCTATAAATTACTTTGGGCAGTATGGCCACTTTCATGATACTGATTCTTCCTATCCATGAGCATAGAACGTTTTTCCATTTGTCTGTGTCCTCTCTTATTTCCTTGAGCAGTGGTTTGTAGTCCTCCCTGAAGAGATCCTTCACATCCCTTTAAGCTGGATTCCTAGGTATTTTACTCTCTTAGTA
>NW_016864889.1:0-1160 GCF_001698545.2 Rhinopithecus bieti | reverse complement strand
AATAAATTAAAAAAAAAAAACTGTAACTATCCAGTGGATGTGAAGTAATATCTCATGATTTTGATGAGCATTTCTATAATGACTAATGAGTTGGCTATCTTTTCATTTGCATATTTGTTTTGTGTATCTTTGGGAAAATGTTCAAGTTCTTTGTCAATTTTTAAAGTGGGCTTTATGAGATAATCCTTTATATATTCTGGATACCACCTTCTTATGAGTTATATTATTTGCAAATGTTTTCTCCCTTTCTGTGGATTGTCTGGTCAACTTTCTTGATAGTGTCCTTCGAGGTACAAACATTGTTAATTTGAATGAAGCCCAATTCATCTACTTTTTATTTTCATACCTGTACTTTCGGTATCATAATTAAAAAACCATTGCCTATTTCAAGGTCATAAAGATTTAGTATGTGTTTTCTTTTACAGTTTCATAGCTTTAGGCTATATTTAGGTCTTTGATCCATTTTGAATTTTTTTTTTTTTGTCTATGGTATGGGATAGAGACCAAATACGTTATTTTTCACATGAATATCCAGTTGCAACAGAACGATTTGTTGAAAACACTGTTGTTTCCCATTGGATCAGAATAGTACCTTTGCTGAAAATCAATTGACCATAGATTCATAGGTTTATCTCTAGGCTCTTATTCTCTCCCATTGCTGTATATTTCTTTTTTATGACAGACGTACACTGTTTTGATTTCTGCAGCTTTGTAGTAAGTTGCTTAATTCAGTAGTGTGGGTTCTTCCCCATTGTTCTTTTCCAAAATTGTTTTGGCTATTCGACGATTTTTGGAATTACACGTGAATTTTAGGACAGACTTGTCTATTTCTGCAAAAAAGGCAGGTGGTGTTTTGGTAGGTCATGCATTCAAATTGCAGATCAATTTGGGGAGAATCGCCATCTCAAAAATATTAGCTTTCTAGTTCATGAAACCAGATTGGTTTCCCACTTATTTAGGTCTTCTAAAATTTTGTTCAAGAATAGCTTGTATTTTACAGTGTATGAGTCTTTCATTTTCTTGGTTAAATACGTTCTCTAATATTTTATCCTTTTGATGCTACTTTTTTGGGCTGGTAATGGATTTTTAAACCACCTTATTGAACTATAATTCACAAACAATACAAATAATCCATTTAAAGAGTACAGTGCAATGGTTTT
>NW_016864888.1:0-1314 GCF_001698545.2 Rhinopithecus bieti | reverse complement strand
AAATAAGCTTTCTGAAATACCGCTTTCTGATGTGTTATTTCATCTCACAGAGTAACCCGATTCTTTTCATGGATCAGTTTGGTAGCACTGTTTTTGGGGTATCTGAGAAAGGATATTTTGGATCCCATTGAAGCCTATGGTGACAAAGGAAATATCCTTAGATTTAAACTAGAAAGACATATTCTGAGAAACATCTTTGTGATGTGTGCATTCATCTTGCAGAGTTACTCTGCTCTTTAATTGATCAGTTTGCTAGCACTGTTTTCATGGAATCTGCAAATGTATATATTGGAGCGCATTGAAGTCTATGGTGAAAAAGAAAATATTCTCAGATAAAATTAGAAAGAATCTTTCTGAGAAAGTGCTTTGTGAGGTGCGAATTCATCTCATAGTGTTACACTCTAGTTTTCATTGAACAGTTTACCAACACTGTTTTCTTGGAATCTGCAATGGGATATTTCATAGCACATTGAAGCTTATGGTGCCAAAGGAAATATCCTAAGACAAAAACTAGAAAGAAACTTTCTGAGAAACTGCTTGAGATTTGTGAATTCATCTCACAGAGTTACACGATTTTCTTCATGTAGCAGTGTAGTAGCACTGTTTTTGAGGAATCTAAGAAGGAATATTTTGGATGACATTGAAGCCTATGATGACAAAGGAAATATCCTCAGATAAAAACAAGAAAGAAGCTTTCTGTGAAAGTTATTTGTGATGTGTGAATTCATCTCACAGAATTACACTGTTCTTCTCATTGGGCAGTTTGGTTGCACTGTTTTGGGGAATCTGAAAAGGGGTTTTGGGAGTTCATAGAGGCCTATGGTATAAAAGGAAAATCTTCAGTTAAAACTTGAGAGAATGGTTTTGAGATGCTCTTTTGTGATGTGTGGATTCACTTCATGGAGATAAACCATTTGTTTTGATGGAACAGTTTGGAATCCCTGTTTTTCTGGTGTCTGAGAAGGGATATTTTGGAGTGCATTCAGTCTAATGGTGGAAAAGTAAACATGCTCATATAAAATCTAGAAATTAGCTTTCTGAGAAATTTCCTTGTAATGAGTGAATTCACTACCCAGAGGTAAACCATTCATTTCATTGAGCAATTTGTTAACCTCGTTTTGTGGAATCTACAAAGGGATACTCAAATTGCAGAGAAGCCTATGGTGGAAAAGGAAATACCCTCAGATAAAAACTAGAAAGAAGTTTTCTGAGAGACTGTTTTGTGATGGGTGAATTCATCTCACAGAGTTCAATCATTGTTTTCATTGAACAGTTTGGTACCACTGTTTTGTGAAATATGCAAAGGGATATTCA
>NW_016864887.1:0-357 GCF_001698545.2 Rhinopithecus bieti | reverse complement strand
GTTTTGCTCTTTCCCCGGGTTGGAATGAAGTGATGCAATCTCAACTCACTGCAACTTCTGTCCCCCAGGATCAAGTGTGATTCTCCTGCCTCAGCCTCTTAAGTAGCTGGGATTATAGGCACCCACCACCACACCCAGCTAATTTTTGTATTTTTAGTAGAGATGGGGTTTTGCCATGTTGGCCAGGCTGGTCTCCTGACCTCATGCCACCCACCTCGGCCTCCCAAAGTGCTGGGATTACAGGCGTGAGCCACCATGCCCGTCTTCCTGGCCATTTTAAGAGTCACTTTTTGGGCTGGGTGCAGTGGCTCTTGCCTGTAATCCCAGCACTTTGGGAGGCTTAGGTGGGCAGATTAC
>NW_016864886.1:0-791 GCF_001698545.2 Rhinopithecus bieti | reverse complement strand
AATTTAAATATATAGAAATATATTATATATCTAAATATGTAATATGATATATTTAATATGCATTTCTAGATACATTATAGATACATTACATCAAGAAAATTATATATTTAATATACATTTCCATAATATATAGTATATATTTCTTATCCTAGCTCTGTGAAATATATATTTCCGTAATATATATATATTGTGTATATTTCGTATTCTACCTCTGTGAAATAGAAATATATAATAGGTCATAGGAGTCCCCTCATACTTCATTAGGCTTTTATAATGCATTCCCATTGGAAATGACTAATGTAAGCACTTGGAATAGTTTGTTCTGCAAAGAACCCAGGACAACTGATCATTGGACCTGTATTTTATCTTTATGTTCTTATTAAGACTATAACAATGCTTAGAGGGTGTGGTAGTGATCTGTGCCCTACTTCTTCCACAGTAAGGTAGAATCACAACTGGGACACAGCTGCCTGGCCACAGACTGTTTCCTGCTCCCTCTGCAGTTAGGTGTGGCCAGAGACTAAACAAGCTACAGTGAAATGTGAGCCAAAGTGATGACCGTCATTCACACCTTGCTTTGAAAGTTCTCATGTTCACTCCTATAGCTCTTTTTTCTTTCCTGTGGACTGAAATAGTGATGACAAGAGAGACCTTAGAAGCCACGTATTGAAGATGGCAGCACTAGCCTCATTCTAGGTTGGGTTCCTGAATTACTGAGTGGAGCAGGGCCTCCCCCAAATCCCCACTCCCCAACATCCCAAAACACACACACACACACACACACACACACA
>NW_016864885.1:0-308 GCF_001698545.2 Rhinopithecus bieti | reverse complement strand
CTCCCAAATGAAAATTTTTTTTTTCTCTCTCTCTCTCTCCCTCCCCCCCCCCCCCTTTTTTTTTTTTTTTTTTTTTTTTGAGAGGGAGTCTGGCTCTGTCGCCCAGGCTTGAGTGTAGTGGCGCAATCTCGGCTCGATGCAAGCTCTGCCTCCCGAGTTCAAGCAATTCTCCTTCCTCAGCCTCCCAAGTAGCTGGAATTACAGGCACGTACCACCACGCCCAGCTAATTTTTTGTGTTTTTAGTAGAAATGGGGCTTCACCGTGTTAGTCAGGATGGTCTCAATCTCCTGACCTCATGATCCACCCA
>NW_016864884.1:0-288 GCF_001698545.2 Rhinopithecus bieti | reverse complement strand
AAACAAAAAAAATAAATAAAACAAATTTTTTTTTTTTTTTTTTTTTTTTAACCATATAAATGAGATCATGCAATACTTTTCTTTTTGTGTTTGGCATATTTCACTTAGTATAATGTCCTTCAGATTCATCTATGTTGTGACAAATGGCAGACTCTCCCTTTTTTAAAAAGCTGAATAATATTTCTCTGTCTGAGTGTGTGTGTGTACACAGACACACCACATTTTCTTTATCCATTTGTTCATTTGCAGACACTTTGGTTGTTTACAAATCTTGGCTATCGTGAGTAA
>NW_016864882.1:0-288 GCF_001698545.2 Rhinopithecus bieti | reverse complement strand
TGTGGGTGCCTAAGTGAGGATTTGCATGTGGGTGGTGCCTTTGTATGGAGAGGTGTAAAAAGAGGATGGAGGACCCTGTCTTTTGGGCTCACGCTGGGAGTAGGATGCTGGCTGTGCCCTCTGAGAACTCAATTCTCTTCCTGGGGCCTCCCCTCACCAAGCCCAGAGTCCTCTTCTTCCAGGTAGGGAGATGTGCTGAAGGAGCTGGTCTGGGAGATGAGTATGATCATGGATCAAGGACAGATTTTTGGAATAGGTTCAATGCTGTTCTACCCGTGAAGATTTATA
>NW_016864881.1:0-474 GCF_001698545.2 Rhinopithecus bieti | reverse complement strand
GATGTGTCAATTTATCGCACAAAATTAAACCTTTGTTTTGATTCAGCAAGTTAGAAACACTCTTTTGTAGAATCCACAAAGGAACCTTTGGGAGTCCCTTGAGGCCTATGTGGAAAAAGCAAATATCCCCAGAAAAAAACAAGGAAGTAGATATCTGTGAAAGTAATTGGTGATGTGTGGATAATTCTAAGAGTTACACCTTTCATTTGATTCATCAGGTTGGAAACACTCTTTTTGTAGAATCTGCAAAGGGACATTTGGGAGTTCATTGATGCCTATGGGGGGAAATCGGATATACCCAGATAAAAACTAGAAACAAGCTATCTGTGAAACTGATTGGTGATGTGTGGATTCATCTGGCAGAGTTACACATTTTGTTTTTTTTTTTATTCAGCTGGTTGGAAACCTTCATTTTGTAAAATCTGCAAGGGGACATTTAAGAATCCATTGGGGCCTATGGGGAAAAACTGAATA
>NW_016864880.1:0-281 GCF_001698545.2 Rhinopithecus bieti | reverse complement strand
GTAACAAGTAGGATTTTAAGATTATACATGGTTGTTTTGTGTTAGTTAAAAGAAAAGAAAATATAATGCTTTTACCAAATGAGAACATTAGGTATGTATATACATATAATACACATTTAACACTGAGTTTTATCTGGAAAAAAGGTTGTGGTATAAATCATGAAAAGAAGAGAGCTGGGAGGCATTTCAGGCATTCTTAAAGCATCTTTATTCACATCATAGCCTTGTTACAAACAGAACAGTGAGGATATGCTTTCGTATAACTGGCTATATCTCCCTAA
>NW_016864879.1:0-309 GCF_001698545.2 Rhinopithecus bieti | reverse complement strand
ATTTATTTATTTATTTTTGAGACAGTCTCACTCTATTGCCCAGGCTGGAGTGTAGTGGTAGGATCTCGGCTCACTGCAACCTCCGCCTCCCAGTTTCAAGCGATTCTCTCGCCTCCGCCTCAGCCTCCCGAGTAGCTGGGATTACAGGCACCTGACATCGTGCCTGGCTAATTTTTGTATTTTTGTAGAGTTGGGGTTTCACCATATTGGCCAGGCTAGTCTTGAACTCCTGACCTCAGGTGATCCACTGGCCTCGGCCACCCGAAGTACTGGGATTCTGGGACTAAGGGCGTTAGCCACTGCGCCAGG
>NW_016864878.1:0-1319 GCF_001698545.2 Rhinopithecus bieti | reverse complement strand
CATCTGGGTGCACAATTTAAGGGTTGGCCTTTCTATTAAAGTGCCTTTGCTCCAAGAGTTCTGAATTTCCATTTGCAGAGGAGTTCTTTCTCTGAGTGGTTGATCATGCTGGGTTTGAAGTGGCGTGTTGGTATTTTTGTACCTTTGTGTTCCCCATTCATAAAATTGGCTGTAATTTTGGTTGTATTGATGAGGAGGCACCGAGTCAAATATCCTGGCCCCAGGAGGGTAAGACACCATTTCTGCAAGTAGATTTGTTAGCTAAGTTCATCAGAAGGGTATAACAGTTCCTTCCAAAGAATAAGACTCTCACCTAGTATTGCTAATTGGCCAGATATTGTTTTCGTTGTTTGTTACAGCTTGTCTAATGCAATATCATATATTATTATCCAAGTGAGCTTCCTATGGTGATGTTAACTTGTTATACACCCACATAAAATACGTTATTCTCTAGTTTTCTTATTAGATTTACTAACATGCCATTGTTGTACCATTAACATTTAACAGCCTAGAAAGAGGAAAGAACATGCTATATTATACAACTCTTGGCAAAGCCAACACTGATGTAGAGAAGTCATTAAGCTTCGGGAAGTTTTTACTTTCTTGTGCCCAATTTCTTATCATTAATATACGGTTTATATTCCTCCCAGGCCCCCTGATTTTGTAAAGGAAATAGAAGGAGAGAAACGGGGAGGGGAGCCAGGAAGAGACAGAAATAAGACAGCCATTTCTAGTGCCTGCACTTACATCAGTGATTAATCAAACTAATGGGGAGTTCTAATTCGGTGCTTTGCTACCCTTAAGCCCTGTAATTGCGGTGTCTCTGAACCCAAAGGAAACACGTTGTGCTCTGCATGCCCAGGCGCATAGCTTTTAAATCTTCATAACTCTGTAATTACTACAGTGCTTTCCTTCAAATTTGGCTCAATTTCACTTCCTTAATGAGCACCACAATCTTGATAAAGTTTGAAGTTTGCTGCCTCTGCTCTTCACAAGGACTCAACCCCAGACTGATAATGTGAGTTGTAGATTTTACTCCCTCAGGTTTCTCTCCAAAAGAGCTGATTTATTATAGGACCACCACAGTCAAAAGCACTTCCTCTGGGTCACGGCCAGCACTGGGTGTTTTCATCACAGAAGGGTGCTTGGGGAGGAAATTCTGAACAGTTAAAAAGTGGGGGCAGCTTATGAATCCCTGGAGAATGGTTGTTTAGTTTTATTAGCACCCTGTGCCCTAGAGACTGTGGTTCATCATACCTAATTGAAGACTTTTCTTCATAGGAAATGTATTAAAAATCTTCCACTTCCTCTTTATAAAC
>NW_016864877.1:0-1660 GCF_001698545.2 Rhinopithecus bieti | reverse complement strand
TTCCCCAAAAATTTCAAGTTTTTTTTTTCTTATCAAAAAAATTGATTTTTTTTTTTTTTTTTTTTTTTTTTTTTGAGACGGAGTCTCGCTTTGTCGCCCAGGCTGGAGTGCAGTGACGCGATCTTGGCTCGCTGCAAGCTCCGCCTCCCGGGTTCATGCCATTCTCCTGCCTCAGCCTCCCAAGTAGCTGGGACTACAGGTGCCCGCCACAACGCCCGGCTAATTTTTTGTATTTTTAGTAGAGACGGGGTTTCACCGTGTTAGCCAGGATGGTATCGATCTCCTGACCTTATGATCCGCCCGCTTCGGCCTCCCAAAGTGCTGGGATAACAGGCGTGAGCCACCGCACCCGGCCAAGAATATGCATTCTTTAACAACAATACAATCATATGCATATGTGTATTTAACCTTTTTTGGATTTTTTTTTTTTTTTTTTTTTTTTTTTTTTTTTTTTGAGACAAGGTCTGGCTCTGTTGCCCAGGCTGGAGTACAATGGCACTATCTCAGCTCACTGCAACCTCTGCCTCCTAATCTCAAGTGATCTGCCCACTTTGGCCTCCCAAAGTGCTGGGATTACAGGCGTGAGAGACCATGCCTGGCTTAACCTTTTCATTTTATTTTATTTTATTTTAATTAATTAATTTCTTTATTTTATTTATTTATTTTTGAGACGGAGTCTCACTCTGCCACCCAGGCTGGAGTACAGTGGCATGATCTCGGCTCACTGCAAGCTCTGCCTCCCGGGTTCATGCCATTCTCCTGCCTCAGCCTCCCAAGTAGCCGGAATTACAGGCACCTGCCACTATGCCTGGCCAAGCCCCATTCTTGTAGTGGAGGAGTGTCTGCATGGTCTCTTAGCATGTCCTATACCAAAAGAAATACGAGTCAGTTTTCTCTGACCAAGTTTTCCTCAGAACTATCTACATATACAAAAAACCAAAATAAACCTCTAAATATAGTCCCAATAAATGTCCCATCCAATGTCTTAGAACTAGTTTTTAACATCATCCATAGGGACTTATTCTCTACTCAGGGGTGTCCAATCTTTTTACTTCCTTGGGCCACAATGGAAGAATAATTATCTTGGGCCACACATAAAATACACTAATGGCTGGGTGCAGTGGCTCACATCTATAATCCCAGCACTTTCAGAGGCTGAGGTGGGAGGATCACTTAAGGTCAGGAGTTCGAGACCAGCCTGGCCAACATGATGCAACCCCATCTCTACTAAAAATATAAAATTAGCCGGCGTGGTGGTGGGCACCTGTAATCGCAGCTACTTGGGATGCTGAGGCCGGAGAATTGCTTGAACCCAGGAGGCGGAGGTTGCAGTGAACCAAGATCACGCCACTGCACTCCAGCCTAGGCAACAGAGCTCCATCTCAAAAAAAAAAAAATTAATTAATGACTTAATTTAATTTACTTTAATACATTAACACTAACAATAGCTTAAGAGCTTTTAAAAAAAATCTCAAAAAAACCTCATAATTTTAACATGTTTACAAATTTGTGTTGAGGCCCGTTCAAAGCATTCCTGGGCCACATGCTGACCAGGCTGGTCTCAAACTCCTGACCTCAGGTGATCTGCCCGCCTCGACCTCCCAAAGTGCTGGGATTTACAGGTGTGAGCCACTGCGCCCACTCCAAAAAGTGATTTTTA
>NW_016864876.1:0-1660 GCF_001698545.2 Rhinopithecus bieti | reverse complement strand
TAGTTTATTGAGTGTTTTTAACATAAAGTGGTTTTGAATTTTATCAGAGGCCTTTTCTGCATCTATTGAGATAATAAGTTTTTTGTCATTCTGTTTATGTAATGGATTATGTTTATTGATTTGCATATGTTGAACCAGCCTTGCATCCCAAGGATGAAGCTGACTTTATTGTGGTGGGTAAGCTTTTTTTTTTTTTTTTTTTTTTTTTTTTTTCCTGAGATGGAGTCTCCCTCTGTTGTCCAGGCTGGCATGCAGTGATGTGATCTTGGCTCACTGCAACGTCCGCCTCCCAGGTTCAAGCAATTCTCCTGCATCAGCCTCCTGAGTGACTAGGATTACAGGTGCATGCCACCACACCCGGCTAATTTTTGGTTTTTTTGAGATGGAGTCTCGCTCTGTAGGTCAGGTTGGAGTGCAGTGGCACGATCTCGGCTCACTGCAAGCTCCGCCTCCTGGGTTCACGCCATTCTCCTGCCTCAGCCTCCCATATTTTTGTATGCTTTTAGTAGAGACGGGTTTCATCATGTTGGTAAGACTGGTCTCGAACTCCTGACCTTGTAATCATGGTGGATAAGCTTTTTAATGTGCTGCTGAATTTGGTTTGCCAGTATTTTACTGAGGATTTTTGCATTGCTGTTCATCAGGGATATTGGCCTGAAATTTTCTTTTTTCTGTGTGTCTCTGCCAGGTTTTGGTATGAGGATGATGCTGGCCTCATAAAATGAGTTAGGGAGGAGTCTCTCTTTTCCTGTTGTTTGGAATAGTTTCAGAAGGAATAGTACCACCTCCTCTTTGTAACTCTGGTAGAATTTGGTGGTGAATCCATCTACTCCTGGGCTTTTTTTGGTAGGTAGGCTATTATGACTGCCTCAATTTCAGAACTTGTTATTGGTCTCTTCAGGGATTTGATTTCTTCCTGGTTTAGTCTTGGGAGGGTGTATGTGTCCAGGAATTTATCCATTTCTTCTAGATTTTCTAGTTTATTTGTGCAGAGGTGTTTACAGTGTTCTCTGATTGTAGTTTGTATTTCTGTGTGATCAGTGGTGATCTCCCCTTTATCATTGTTTATTGTGTCTGTTTGATTCTTCTCTATTTTCATCTTTATTAGTCTGACTATAGGTCTATCTATTTTGTTAATATTTAAAAAAAACCAACTCCTGGATTCATTGATTTTTTTGAAGGTGTTTTCATGTCTCTATCACCTTCAGTTCTGCTCTGATCTTAGTTATTTCTTGACTTCTGCTAGCTTTTGAATGTGTTTGCTCTTGCTTCTCTAGTTCTTTAAATTGTAATGTCAGGGTGTCAATTTTGGATCTTTCCTGCTTTCTCCTGTGGGCATTTAGTGCTATAAATTTCCCTCTAAACACTGCTTTAGCTGTGTCTCAGAGATTCTGTCACATTGTGTCTTTGTTCTCATTGGTTTCAAAGAACTTATTTATTTCTACCTTAATTTTGTTATTTATCCAGTAGTCATTCAGGAGCAGGTTGTTCAGTTTCCATGTAGTTGTGTAGTTTTGAGTGAGTTTCTTAATGCTGAGTTCTAATTTGATTGTTCTGTTATGTGAGAGGCTGTTTGTTATGATTTCTGTTCTTTGGATTTGTTGAGGAGTGTTTTACTTCCAATTATGTGGTTGATTTTAGAATGAATGCTATGTGGTGC
>NW_016864875.1:0-1392 GCF_001698545.2 Rhinopithecus bieti | reverse complement strand
CTAAAGGAACTAATGTAGATATTTACACAAAATAGATTCCCAATAAATATAACTTTAAACTACAGGTGTACACCACTATGCCCTGCTAATTTTTGTATTTTTAATAGAGACAGGGTTTTGCCAGGCTGGTCTCAAACTCCTGACCTCGAGTGATCTACCTGCCACAATCCCCCAAATTGCTGGGATTATAGACACGAGCCACTGCACCCAGCCCCTTACCCCTTACTTCATCTCTCTCTCTCTCTCTTTTTTTTTTTTTTTTTTTTTTTTTTTTTTTTTTTTTTTTTTTTTTTGTTTGTTTGTTTTTGAGACAGAGTCTGTCTCTGTAGCGCAGGCTGGAGTGCAGTGGCGCGATCTCGACCTCGGCTCACCGCAAGCTCCGCCTCCCGGGTTCACGCCATTCTCCTGCCTCAGCCTCCTGAGTAGCTGGGACTACAGGCGCCCGCCACCTCACCTGGCTATTTTTTTGTATTTTTAGTAGAGACAGGATTTCACCGTGGTGTCAATTTCCTGACCTCGTGATCCTCCCGCCTCGGCCTTTCAAAGTGCTGGGATTACAAGCGTGAGCCACCGCGCCCGGCCTACTTCATCTCCTAAACTACTCTTCTCCTCAAAGGTTGTTTTCTGCTGTTTATGTATGTTGAGTGTTCTCCTAATTTAGGAATTCGATCTGGCTTTTCCTTCTGTCTGATACACTTTTTCCTCTCAATTCTGCATAATTACCATTAAGAAAAAATGTTCATACACTTTAATAAGATGTTGACTTTAATTATGCAGCCTTGAGAAAATAAGTTGCAATCCCTTAAATCTTTTTAAATTTGATTTTTTAGAACACATTAATTGTAAAACATACCAATGACTGGTTACATTTAACCTTTATTGTCTTATGTGACTCACTCTCTTAGAATGTAAGCTCTGTGAGTGCAGATATATTTTTTCTTGTGTTTGCTGTTATTATATGTTAAAAATAGTTTTAGCTATTACCCAAGGAGCCAAAACTGTCTTTAACATATAATAATAATTGCTCAGTAAATATTTAATTAATGAATAAATAAGATAATACCCCCAAGTGATGTGATAAATTATATCAATGAGCAAATATTAGTTTTTTTAATATATTCAGTTTGTGTTTATGTATGGTTATTATCCTTGATAGAGAATGTTACACAAGGCAGTAGATATATTCTTGTGTATGTAACATGCAAAGAAAAAATCAAAATAGTTTTTATTTCTTACACTAATATATATAAATTTAACATAAAATAATTATACCAGATATTATAAATAAATTATGGGATTAGATTACATCTTTATACAATTTAAGAACACACAAAAAATTTGCTTTCTAAAATGTATTTAATGGTTTTATCAAACTTAAGTTAAATGATCTTA
>NW_016864874.1:0-1658 GCF_001698545.2 Rhinopithecus bieti | reverse complement strand
AAAGAAAGAAAGAAAGAAAGAAAGAAAGAAAGAAAGAAAGAAAGAAAGAAAGAATCAGTATAAATGTTAACTGTTTTTCCTTTGCTTAACTTGAGCGCCCTCTTGAGGGCAATTAGTTTGGTTAGTTGAACACTTGTGCCCGAGGAGAGAAGTGCTCTCTCAACTATATCGTTTAGAGTAGCTGTTGCATACCCTGCTTTGTGGGTTCCTTGTTCTACAGAAGAACTCCAGTCCGTAAAGAGAATCCAGTCTGGGAAAAACAGACTCGGGGCTGTTGCAGGGGCACAGTGGGAGTGAGACCAGCTCCTTGGTTTGCGTGGGATCTGGGCGAGGCCTGTGACTGCCGTCTTTCCCCCACTTCCCTGACAACTTGCATGACTCAGCAGAGGCAGCCATAATCCTCCTAGGTACACAACTTCAGTGACCTGGGAATCTCACCCCCATCCTCCATGGCAGCCGCAGCAAGACCTGCTCAAGGAGAGTCTGAGCTCAGACACGCCTAGCCCTGCTCCCACCTGATGGTTCTTCACTACCCACCCTGGTAGCAGAAGGCAAAGGACATATAATCTTGGGAGTTCTACAGCCTGCCTACTGCCAGTCCCTCTCCACACTATTATAGTTGATGCTTTCTGGAAAGCACCACCTCCTGGCAGGAGGCCAACCAGCACAAAAATAGAGCATTAAACCAACAAAGATAAGGACTCCCATGGAGTCCACTGCACCCTCTGCCACCTCCACCAGAGCAGGTGCTGGCATCCATGGCTGAGAGACTCATAGATGGTTCACATCACAGAACTCTGTACAGACAACCCCCAGTACGAGCCTGGAGACGAATTGACTCATTGGGTGGCTACACCCAGAAGAGAGACAACAATCACTGGAATTCAGCTCACAGGAAGCCACATCCACAGGAAAAGGGGGAGAATACTATATCAAGGGAACACCCCATGGGACAAAAAAGTCCGAACAACAGCCTTCAGTCCTAGACCTTCCCTCTGACAGAGCCTACACAAATGAGAAGGAACCAGAAAACCAATCCTGGTAATATAACAAAACAAGGCTCATCAACACCTCCCAAAAATTACACTGGTTCACCAGCAATGGATCCAAACCAAGAAGAAATACCCTATGTACCTGGAAAAGAATTCAAGAGGCTAGTTATTAAGCTAATCAGGGAGGGACCAGAGAAAGGCGAAGACCAATACAAGGAAATCCAAAAAAATGACACAAGAAGTGAAGGGAGAAGTATTCAAGGAAATAGATAGCTTAAAGAAAAAAACAATCAAAAATTCATAAAACTTTGGACACACTTTTAGAAATGTGAAAAGCTCTGGAAAGTCTCAGCAATAGACTTAAACAAATAGAGGGAAAAAACTCAGAGCTCAAAGACAAGGTCTTTGAATTAACTCAATCCAACAAAGACAAAGAAAAAAGAATAAGAAAATATGAACAAAGCCTCCAAGAAGTCTGAGATTATGTTAAACACTCAAACCTAAGAATAATCGGTGTTCCTGAGGAAGAAGACAATTCTAAAGGCTTGGAAAATATATTTGGGGGAATAATCAAGGAAAACTTCCCCAGCCATGCTAGAGACCTAGACATGCAAATACAAGAAACACAAGGAACACTTGGGAAATTCATCACGAAAAGATCATCAC
>NW_016864873.1:0-242 GCF_001698545.2 Rhinopithecus bieti | reverse complement strand
TGAGGATAGTTCCTTTTCCACCATAGGCCTCAATGGGCTACCAAATATCCCTTTGCACGTTCTATGAAAACAGTGTTAGCGAACTGCTCAGTGAAAAGTATAGTGTAACAGTGTGAGATTAATTCACAAATCACAAAGAACTTTCTCAGAAAGATTCTTTAGAGTTTTATCTGAGGATATTTTCTTTTCACCTTAGGCTCCAATGCCATTCAAAATATACTGTCTCAGGTTGCCCGAAAACA
>NW_016864872.1:0-243 GCF_001698545.2 Rhinopithecus bieti | reverse complement strand
AATATCCCCAGATAAAACTAGAAAGAAGCTGTCTTTGAAACTGCTCTGTGATGTGTCAATTCATCTCACAGTGTTAAAATTTTCTTTTGGTTCAGCAGTTGTGAAACACTCTTTTTATAGAATCTGTGAAGGGACATTTGGGAGCCCACTGAGGCCTCTAGGGATAAACCGAGTATCCTAGGTAAAAAACAGAATGAAGGCATTTGTGAAACTGCTTGCTGATGGTTGGACTCATCTCACATA
>NW_016864871.1:4875-7987 GCF_001698545.2 Rhinopithecus bieti | reverse complement strand
ACGGTCTCACTCTGTCTCCCAGGCTGAAGTGCAGTGGCATCATCACAGCTCACCTCAGCCTTGACCTCCCAGGCTCAAGTGATCCTCCCACCGTAGCCTCTCGAGTAGCTGGGAGTATAGGCATGCACCACCATGCCCAGCTAATTTTTTTTTTTTTCATAGAGACGGGGGTCTCACTATATTGCCCAAGCTAGTGATCCTCCTGCCTCAGCCTCCCAAAATGTTGGGATTATAGGCATGAGCTACCATGCCCAACCCTAACTCCATTCCTAATTGTCACTTAGCCTACACTTTCACTTCATTGACATTTGTAGGCTGACATCAAGCAGATGAAGATAGCATTGAAACAGTGCCGCCATTTACCCAACTGTCCTGTCAGTCAGGAAAAGCACATCCCCACTGGGTCTCAGAGCTCTCGGCCCATTGTCTTTGCACTGTGTGACCACACACACAACCAGGTAAAATATTTACCTGCTTTGTTCAGGAGACTGTCCTTGGCTCTCTAGTTTCTGATGGGACCCCATTTTACACTCTCTCTCAAGCCCCCTTATCCTTGTTCTTTGATAGTGTCATAGCCTCTAAATATATCACAATTATTAATATAATTAAGTACTTATTTCCCTCTATAGGGAAATTTGTTTAAAGCCTGCCTTCCCCCAAGAGGTGGTCAGGTCTGAAGGCAGGTTTATTATAGATAACAGGCTCTTGGGCCCATCATGTAATAAAAATTAACATGGGGACAAGCAGATTTCCCAGACAAGGCTCTTATCTTGGGGCTTGTGCTCGAGTGCAGCGGAGACACCAGAGGTACAAGGACCCTCAAGCTGACTCCCTGAAAAGGTGGTAGGGATTTTTTTTTATTAGGCAAACACAGGAATTGGTATCATGGGTAGGGTATGCAGGCTGGCCTGTGCAAAGCACCTAATGGGTAGGGGACGCTGGTTAGCATATCCAGTTGTGATGGTTATCTTGAGTAATGGGCCACCTGGGGGTCTGGCCAGCAGTAATAAGGCTGCAAGTGAATTGTTCAGGGTTCCTTCCCTTCCCATGATGGGACACTCTGCAACCTCAGTTTGATATTTAGATTTCCTAAGGCCAGTTCCTGGAATTCTTTTAAGTAAAAGGCATGGTTAAACATTATGAGAGCACAGAAGAATGGCTATTTTCTTTGTAAGCCTAGAGCCTTATCTAAAACCGATTGTCAGCCAGGCAGTGGTGTGGGTCTTGTGATCAGTGAGGCAAGAAAAGAAGAAAAAAAATATGTGAAAAAGGAACTGAGTTCCTTTTCTATTTTATCTGAGGTTACTCCCCACTGCACCCCTGCACCTGACACTGTGAGAGGCATTTGAACCAGAGTGACTCCATCTTGAATAGGGGCTGGGTAAAATGAAGCTGAGACCTACTGGGCTGCATTCCCAGGAGGTTAGGCATTCTTAGTTACAGGATGAGATAGGAGGTTGGCAGGACTGGTATCACATGATACAGGTCATAAAAACTCTGGGCCGGGCGCGGTGGCTCACACCTGTAATGCCAGCACTTTGGGAGGCCGAGGCAGGTGGATCACGAGGTCAAGAGATCGAGACCATCCTGGCGAACACGGTGAAACCCCGTCTCTACTAAAAATACAAAAAAAATTAGCCGGGCCTGGTGGCGGGCCCCTGTAGTCCCAGCTTCTCGGGAGGCTGAGGCAGGAGAATGGCGTGAACCTGGGAGGCGACGGAGCTTACAGTGAGCGGAGATCGCGCCACTGCACTCCAGCCTGAGAGACAAAGGGAGACTCCGTCTCAAAAAAAAAAAAAAAAAAAAAACTCTGACCATAAAACAAGATGCGGTATAGAAGCCAGCCAAAACCAAGATGGTAACAAAAGTGACCTCTAGTCATCCTCGCTGCTCATTATACTGAAATTATAATGCATTAGTGTACTTAAAGAAATTTCCACTAGCACCATGACAGCTTACAAATGCCATGGCAGTGTTCAGAAGTTACCCTATGTAGTCTAAAAAGGGAAGGAACCTTCAGTTCCAGGAATTCCCACCCCGTTCCCAGTAAACTCATGAATGATCTACCCTTTATTTAGCATATAACCAAGAAATAGCCACAAGTATACCCGGTCAGCAGCTTGCGCCGCTGCTGTGTCTATGGAGTAGCCATTCTTTTGTCTCTTTTACTTCTCTAATAAACTTTATTCTATGGATTTGCCCCACATTCTTTCTTGCGTGAGATCCAAGAACCCTCTCTTGGGGTCTGGATTGGGACCTCTATTACCATGCCTGCCTCAAGGAACATTTGTTGAGAATGATTTATAGTAACTTTCTATGTGCTCATGTCTCACTCTTGTTCCAGTACCTGTATTCTAAACAGTCTTGCTACTGTCCTTCTGTGCCTCCCTACATTCCAAGTTCAAGGAGACAGGATGGTTTATTGTTTCTTAAGTGCTCGTCTTTGTCTTTCTGGTGCTGTTTACATGCATCATTAGCCCACAGGAAAGCACTCTGTTAAAAGTGACTTTAGAAATCACAATCATTAAAATTGAAAACTTCCATTTAAGCCAGACTGACTACCCTTTTGTGATGTTAAAAGTGTTGCCTCCGAGCTTCCAACCCCCTCTCTATGAGGCCTATTCCAGCTTTTAACCTACCCTGCGTGTGGGCTTTTCCTTTGGAGCCTCTTGTGATCTTCAAGCTATAATTTTAGCAAGTGGGGTCCTAAAGCGCTTTAATTGTTTTGTTTACCAGAATTACTCATTTCATTTTTGTATGTGCTTGGTAGATGAATTTTCTGTGGCATCTTACAAAATAAGGCCGTAATACCTTATGGCATTAAAAAAAAGTGTGGGGGGCAGGTGGGCAAAACCACCACAAATAAATTAACTGAACAGTTAAAATATTTAAATTAGTATTAGAAAGCTTAAATGTAAGCAACAACTAAGTCATCTCAAGCACATCCAACAGGAAAAATTAGAAAGTATACTAGATAAGAATGTCAGGGAATGGGGTAAGGACTGGAGGAGGTGAAGGAGGTGCAGGGCTGGATCCTGTCTTTATTTGAAAATTTGATACTGTGTTCAAATGTGAATTTTTTCATTTTGATTTTTTTTTTTTTTTTTTTTTT
>NW_016864871.1:0-1655 GCF_001698545.2 Rhinopithecus bieti | reverse complement strand
CGCATTTCGATTTAGACTGAAATTTATAATCTTCTGAAGACCACTGATCATTTCTAAACTTGAGTGAAAGCCTTGAAAGTAGATTGCCTTCCTGCCACCTTAGCTATTGCTTGCTTTCTACTAGATGTGTTATATTAACAAACTGATTTAAAATGAAAGCCTGAGTTGATGGACCCATTTATTTTCTGTGAATCTACTCTTGTCATACTAGGGCCTAAATCTCAGTCCATCTGAGGTTGAGCATCACTTAGTCCTACTCCTACTGATGTCAATTTGTTCTTCAATGTAATAACATAGCATACGATATTATCTGGATTTTCAGTTTGTTTGTTTTTTTCATTCTTCACTCTTCTGATGACAACTGTTTCCTTTGGCAATGAGGGAGTTCAGGACACACTACCCCAAAATATGGCATCTTGGCATATTGCATATCGCTCATAAGCCTAACATATTTACTCTCTAACCTTACACAAAAAGTCTGTCAACCCCTGACCTAGACTATTATGACTCTAACCATAACAGCCCCCACGTATACATTGCATGAAGCTGAAGGAATTTGAGACAGCATGTGCAAGAAGTTCTCTCTGACCTTCCTCTGACCTTACCCCCCTGAAGCAGGTCATAACACCCAGGAAGGATTTTCTGACCTTCTCTGAAGCAGGTCAAAAGGTCCTCAGGTGAGAGGTACCCCCAACACCCATAACCAGAGGAAACGAGCATCCTTTATCTCTGAAGACACAGGATCCCAGGGAAGAATCTGAATAAACAGGCCTTACTAAGTTCCCCTACTATATTACCATGAGATCACACTCTTTTTGCTCTATTATAACTCTCCATGAGTCTCTAGTCTTCATCAGGTCTGTTTTAGAAACACTAGAGTTTACCCGTTTCTTTGAGTCTTCATTTCCTTATGAAGGTTCCCATAATACTTAAATAAATTTGTATGCTTTTCTCTCTCTTTTTTAGAAATGGGGCCGGAGTGTGTGTGTGAGGGTGGGGAGGGGGTGCCTCACTGTTGCCCAGGCTAGTCTCCAACTCCTGGCCTCAAAGGATCCTCCCACCTCAACCTTCCAAGTAACTGGGATTATAGGCACCTGCTGCTGTGCCCAACTATATGCTTTTTGCTTGTTAATCTGTTTTTTTGTTATCAGGGCCTCGGCCATGAACCGACGATGGGTAGAGGAAAAACTCTTTTCTTCCCTCTAGCAACATGAAAGGACTAGAGAACAGTGAACACAGCTGCGTATCCCTGATTACATTAGCCAAATGCTATAATTATTTGCAGCTGCAGTTTGGCTTTTGGCTCTATGTTTTAAGGACCACAGCACCTCCCTAGATCCAGATCTGTGCTGGCCTCTGTGTTTGAGGATCACAGCGCCTCCTCGTTACAGAGGAACTAGTCATCTACAATCAGCAAATTGCACAGGAGCTTGAACTTGGTGGTCATGAGGACTAAGACATGCATATTGGCTCAAGACCCAGAAAACACCCTGCAGTGCCATAAAAAATGTTAACATACTCTCTACACTTGCCTTGAAATCTTTTCTCCTTCAGATCATGTTTTCACTATGATTTTAGGTCAGCAGCATGAAAGTTTTCCCTTCCAACATTCTCATAGGTCCAAGAGTTGGAGAAATAATTTTCACAATCATGCA
>NW_016864870.1:0-244 GCF_001698545.2 Rhinopithecus bieti | reverse complement strand
GTAATCCCACCTACTTGGGAGGCTGAAGTAGGAGGATTGCTTGAACCTGGGAGGTTGAGGCTGCAGTGAGCCATGATTGTGCTGCTGCACTCCAGCCTGGGAGACAGAGCGAGTGTAGACCCCGGGGCGGGGGGGGGGGGGGGGGGGCGGGGGGGGGGGGGGGGGGGGGGTCTCACTATATTACCTAGGCTGGTCTCGAACTCTTGGCCTCAAGGGATCCTCCCACCTCAGCCTCCCAAAGCGC
>NW_016864869.1:0-244 GCF_001698545.2 Rhinopithecus bieti | reverse complement strand
AAAAAGTATTTTTTAATTAAGGTACGTACATTGATCTTTTAGACATGATGCTATTACACACTGACAGTATAGCATAAACATAACTTTTATATGCACTGGGAAATGAAAACATTTGTATGACTTGCTTTATTGAAATATTCATTTTATTGTGATAGCCTGAAATTGAAACTGCAATATCTCCCAGATATGCTTGTGTGTGTGTGTGTGTGTGTGTGTGTGTGTGTGAGAGAGAGAGAGAGAGAGA
>NW_016864868.1:0-1229 GCF_001698545.2 Rhinopithecus bieti | reverse complement strand
CAAATAAACATCTCAGATAGCTTCTTTCTGGTTTTTATCTGAGAATATTTCCTTTATGACCATAAGCTTCAATGTGCTCTGAAATTTCCCATTGCAGATTCTAAGAAAACAGTTTCAGCAAACTGCTCAATGACACGAACAGTGTCACTCTGGGAGATGAATTCACACATCACATAGCAGTTTCATATAAAGCTTCCTTCTATTTTTTTTTCTGAGGGTATTTCCTTTGTCAACATAGGCTTCAGTGTGCTAAAAAATATCCTATTGCATATTCCATGAAAACAGTGTTTTCAAACTGCTCATTGAAAAAAACAGTGTAACTCTGTGAGATGAATTGACACATCAAAACAGTTTCTCAAAAGCATCTTTTCGTTTTATCTGAGGTTATTTCTTTTCACCATAGGTTTCAATGTGCTCCCAAATATCCTATTGCAGATTCCAAGAAAACAGTGTTAGTAAACTGCTCAATGAAAAGAACAGTGTAACTGTGCTATCAATTCACACATCACAAAGCAATCTCTCAGAAAGCTTCTTTTTGGTTTATTATCTGAGGATATTTCCTTTGTCACCAAAGGATTCAATGTGCTCCCAAATATCCTGTTGTAGATTCCATGAAAACAGGGTTATCAAACTACCCAATGTAAAGAATGGTGTAAGCCTATTAGGTGAATTCACACATCACAAAGAACTTTCTCAGAAAGCTTCTTTCTAGTTTTTATCTGAGGATATTTACTTTGTCACCATAGGCTTCAATGTGATCCCAAATATCCTTTCTCAGATTTCCCAACAACAGTGCAACCGAACTCCTAAATGAAAAGAATCAAGTAACTCTTTGAGATAATTTAACTCATCACAAAGCGGTTTCTCAGAAATCTTCCTACTTTTTATGTGAGGATATTTTCTTTGTCACCATAAGCTTCTGTGCGCTCCAAAATATCCCATTGCAGATTCCAAAAAACCAGCGTTACCAAACTGATAAATGAGAAGAACAGTGTAATTCTGTGAGATGAATTCAAACATCAAAAAGAAGTATAGCAGAAAGCTTCCTTTTGCTTTTTATCTGAGGAAGTTTCCTTTTTCACCATAGGCTTCAATGCCCTCCCTAATATCCTATTGCAGATTCCATGAAAACAGTGTTATCAAACAGCTCAATGAAAATAACTGTGTAACTCTGTGTGGTGAATTCACATATCACAAAGCAGTTTCTCAGAAAGTTTCTTTCTAGTTTT
>NW_016864867.1:0-1394 GCF_001698545.2 Rhinopithecus bieti | reverse complement strand
GGGGCTTGCTATGTTGTCCAGGCTGATCTCAAACTCCTGTCCTCAAGTGATCCTCTGCCTTGGCCTCCCAAAGTGTTGGGATTACAGGCATGAGCCACCTGGCCTGCATCTGATTTATCTTTGAAACATCCAGGGACTAGTAAAATTGGTGTACCCAGACCAATTTTTTTTTTTTTAAAGACAGAATTTTGCACTTGTTGCCCAGGCTGGAGTGCAATGGCACGATCTTGACTCACTGAAACCTCAGCCAAAGAATTCAGGCAGCCTTTAGAAGCTGAAAAGGGAAGGAAATAGATTCTCCCCTAGGGCCTCCAGAAGGAACCCAGCTTTGCTAACACCTTGTAGTCCTGTAAGGCCTGTTTCGATTCTGACCTCTAGAACCATAAGATAATAAAACTGAGTTTGTGGTAATTTATTACAGTACCGAGAAGAAACGAATACAACTGCCTGCCACCTGCATCCTTCCCATGCACCCCCATACATGCATTCATTCATTCATTCATTCATTGTTATGTGTTGCTCCAAACACTGAGGATACAGGAGAACAAGAAACAAGTTTCTGCCTTCAAGGGGCTTACATTCTAGAGAGTGCGCCAGCCAATGAACAACTCAGGGAATAACTTCAGTAGTAAGTGGCATGAAGAAAACGAAACAAGGTCCTGGGAAGGTGAGCACTGCTGTGCACCTGGAGGAGCTAATTTAGACAGAATGGTCAAGAATGGGGGTCTCTGAGGCAGTGTCATTTGCACCAAGCTTTAAATAAGAAGGAGCCAGTTGTGTGTTGACCTGAAAGAAGAGCATTCCTGGCAGAGCAACTAGCGAGGGGACAAGGCCTGAAGGAAGAATGAGCTTGGAGGGTCTGAGCAACAGAAAGGAGGCCAGTGTGGTGGAATAGAGAGAATCATACGGAGGCCATGGGAGAGGAGGTTGTTAGAGAGGAAGGGAGGGGCCAGACCATGCAGGGGCATATATACCACAGTAAGGAGTGTAAATTTTAATTACAGAGAGAAGCTTAAGAATCTGGCCGGGCGCGGTGGCTCAAGCCTGTAATCCCAGCACTTTGGGAGGCTGAGACGGGCGGATCACGAGGTCAGGAGATCGAGACCATCCTGGCTAACCCGGTGAAACCCCGTCTCTACTAAAAAAAATACAAAATCTAGCCAGGCGAGGTGGCGGGGGCCTGTAGTCCCAGCTCCTCGGGAGGCTGAGGCAGGAGAATGGCGTAAACCCGGAAGGCGGAGCTTGCAGTGAACTGAGATCCGGCCACTGCACTCCAGTCTGGGCGACAGAGCGAGACTCTCACTCAAAAAAAAAAAAAAAAAAAAAAAAAAGAATTTAAGTTGGGGAGTAATGAAATTGTATTTTTGTATTTGTTTTTTTTCTTTTTTTCTCTT
>NW_016864866.1:0-1642 GCF_001698545.2 Rhinopithecus bieti | reverse complement strand
ACTCAGTGTTTGAAACCACTTTTCCTATGAGCTCACTCTGATCCTTCCTTCTGTTTACCTGCTGTCCACCCCTGGGACCTCTGTGAGGTGAGCCACAGGGAAGGGAATCACTACTCCCTCCTCACAAGTCAAGATGGAGACTGGCGAAGGAACTGGAGGAGAGATTTCTGTCCATGCAGGGAGCCGTGACAACCAGCAGCCCTGTCCCTAGTTGGTCTCAGCCAAGCTCACAGAGGAAAAAGACTGGAGTTTTTTCCATCACAAATGAAGTATAGCAAAGAGAACTTTGACATTGTATGTGCTTCTAAAAGGAAAGCAAAAATTAAGTACCTGTCGATGAAAAGAGTCAAACTCTGTACAATATTCGAATAGATTTCTTCTGAGCCAAATATGAGCAACTGTGGCCTGTGACACAGCCCTCAGGATGTAACTGCTCACGGGGTTCACCTTGCCCACTAGCTAGACAGAGCCGATTCATCAAGACAGGGGAATTGCAGTGGAGAAAGAGTATTTCATGCAGAGCCAGCTGTGCAGGTGCAGGAGACTAGAATTTTACAGAGTTGTTGTTGTTGGGACAGAGCTTCGCTCTTGTTGCCCAGGTTGGAGTACAGTCGCGTGATCTCGGCTCACTGCAACCTCTGCCTCCTGGGTTCAAGTGATTCTCCTGCCTCAGCCTCTCGAGTAGCTGGGACTACAGGCACGTGCCACCATGCCCGGCTACTTTTGTATTTTTAGTAGAGACAAGATTTCACCATGTTGGTCAGGCTGGTCTCGAACTCCAGACCTCAAGTGATCCACCTGCCTCAGCCTCCCAAAGTGCTGGGATTACAGGCGTGAGCCATAACGCCCAGCAGGGAGCAGAGTTTTTAAAGATAACTTGGTGGGTGGGGGGAAGCCAGTAAGCCAGGGGTGCTGATTGGTCCAATATGAAATCACAGGGACTCACAGCTACCTTCGTGCACTCAGTCAGATCCTGGGTGGGGGCCACAAGATCAGATGAGCCAGTTTATTGATCTGGGTGGTGCCAGCTGATCCATCAAGTGCAGGGTCTGCAAAATATCTCAAGCCCTGATCTTAGGAGTGGTTTAGGGAGGATCAGAATCTTGTAGGTTCTAGCTGCATGACTCCTAAGTCGTAATTTCTAATCTTGTGGCTAATGTTAGTCCTACAAAGGCAATCTAGTCCCCAGGCAAGAATGAAGTCTGCTTTGGGAAAGGGCTGTTACTGTCTTTGTTTAAACTATAAACTAAGTTTCTCCCATAGTTAGTTCAGCTTACACCTAGGAATGAACAAGGACAGCTAGGAGGTTAGAAGCAAGATGCAGTCAGTTAAGTCAGATCTCTTTCACTGTCTCAGTCATAATTTTGCAAAGGGGGTTTCAGAATAGGAGAAAACAAAGAAAGTGACCCCCTTTTGAGCACTCCGTAGCTTTTATGGCATCTCTACTTGCCAAAGTTTATGTAAAATTGAAATAACATGGTCTTTGTGCACATTTGCGTTAAGGAAAAAGAGCCCT
This sequence comes from Rhinopithecus bieti, assembly GCF_001698545.2. Classification (NCBI taxonomy): domain Eukaryota; kingdom Metazoa; phylum Chordata; class Mammalia; order Primates; family Cercopithecidae; genus Rhinopithecus; species Rhinopithecus bieti. The sequence continues at coordinate 126 of NW_016864866.1, read as the reverse complement.
AAAGTTGACCTGTAAACTATAGAATTTCTCTGTTTTTCTTTTCTGACTGCTCTAAATCTGCTTGCTTGCTTTTCCTTCCTTCCTTCCTTCCTTCCTTCCTTCCTTCCTTCCTTCCTTCCTTCCTTC
>NW_016864865.1:0-1659 GCF_001698545.2 Rhinopithecus bieti | reverse complement strand
GGGAGGCCGAGGCGGGCGGATCACGAGGTCAGAAGATAGAGACCATCCTGGCTAACACAGTGAAACCCCGTCTCTAGCAAAAAAAAAAAAAAAAAAAAATTAGCCGGGCATGGTGGCGGGCTCTTGTAGTCCCAGCTACTCAGGAGGCTGAGGCAGGAGAATGGCGTGAACCCGGGGGGCGGAGCTTGCATTGAGCTGAGATCGCGCCACTGCACTCCAGCATGGGCCACAGAGCGAGACTCCGTCTCAAAAAAAAAGAAAGAAAAAAAAATTAAAGGGTAGAGAAAAATAATACTCTTACCAATGATTTAGAAAAGCAAACCTACTGTCAAAGCTCTGAAATTTTGTTGTTGTTGAGTACATTTTAGACACAAAGAAATATAAAGGAACACTTTTGTTTATATATTAGCCTGTATGAATACTAATGTTATTTATATTCTTAGATTACAGTGTTGACAAATGAGCACATCAATTTGAAGTTTCTGAAACAGGCTAATGTCACTTCTGATCTTTTGCAGGCACCAAGTGCTGCTAATTTACTCTGTCTACATTTTGTAGGGGATGTTTCTCCTCTGATGAAAAAAATCCTCATTTTACAGATGATATAACTGAGAGTCAGATAAGGGACAGTATGATGTATTGATTAAAGCCTGGATTCGAATGCAAGACCACTTGCCTTTGAATCTTTCCATTACTAGTTTGGTTAGTCAAATGAATTTATCGGTAGAATCAGTTGACCCTTGAACGGTGTGGAGGTCAGGGACCCTGAACCCTGTGCAGTCAAAAATCCACATATAAATTTGGACTCCCACCACATTTTTTTTGACAGTCTAATGTTAACCAGACGTCTTATCGATAATGTAAACAGTTGATTAACACACATTTTGTATGCTATATGTATTATATACTGTATTCTTATGAATACAGCTTAAAGTAACCTAAAGAAAAGCTTTAAGCTTTAGCTTAAAGTAAGCTAAAGAAAAGAAAATGTTATTAAGAAAATCATAAAAATTAGAAAATGTATTTACTATTTATTAAGTGGAAGTGGATTATCATAAAGGTCTCCTTTCTCATTGTCTTCAAATTTAGTAGGTTGAGGAGGAGGAAGAGGAGGAAGAATTGGTCCAGCTGTCCTAGGGGTTGCAAAATGGAAAGAAAATTCGTGAATAAGGGGACCTATATAGTTCAAACTCATGTTGTTCAAGGATCAACTGTACTTTGAAACCGTACTTTGAAACAGTGCCTGGTACATAGTAAGCTTCATATAAATGTTAGCTATTATAATTGCTATATTTTTTATTATGATATGACCTCTGGTGAATAAACAGATTATTCCTATCAGTAATGGATCAGTTTTATCTATTACCCATGTGTTATTGCCATGACATATGCTGTGTTTCTGGTGTTCCATTTTGTTGCCTGCCCTGCCTCTCCCTAAAATTCAGAGGCACATGCAGAAAAATGGGACTTGTATGAATTTTAGATTTTCCTTTGGTATAGCAGAGGAGACCTGCATGCTAACTGGCAGAGAAGAAACAAAGTCCCAAACCAACATCCCCATTCTAGACTCTTTTTTTTTTTTTTTTTTTTTTTAGACAGAGTCTTGCTCTGATACCCAGGCTGGAGTGCAGTGGCACGGTCTCAGCTCACTGCAAGCTC
>NW_016864864.1:0-288 GCF_001698545.2 Rhinopithecus bieti | reverse complement strand
ACACCCCTCCCCATGTTTAACACCACACCCCTTCCCGTGTTTAACACCACACCCTTCTCCCATGTTTAACACCACACCCCTCCCCATGTTTAACACCACACCCCTCCCCCATGTTTACCACCACACCCCTCCCCGTGTTTGATACCACACCCCTCCCCTATGTTTAACACCCCACCTCTCCCCGTGTTTAACACCACACCCCTCCCCCATGTTTACCACCACACCCCTCCCCGTGTTTGATACCACACCCCTCCCCTATGTTTAACACCCCACCTCTCCCCGTGTTTA
>NW_016864863.1:0-1394 GCF_001698545.2 Rhinopithecus bieti | reverse complement strand
TGACCTCGTGATCCGCCCGTCTCGGCCTCCCAAAGTGCTTGAGCCACCGCGCCCGGCCTCATACTGTTCTTTAGCCTGACTTTCTTTTACCAAATTAATTTTATTTTACAGAATGAAAGTATGTTTCAGCTTCATAGTATCTATGGCAGCCAGGTATTCAGAAAAGTCTGAGGTTGAGGACAAGATTCATTGCCAGCTATCAACAGAAGGGTCACATCCATCACTGCTGTACCGTTCAACAAAGTAGCCATCAAAATATCATGGCCAGGACAGTCAACCAAGGAAACATGTCTGACTAGGTCAAAGTTTCCTTTGGTCCCTGGAATGTCTGCAGGAAGCTCATCAAGGTGTACTGCTTCCACAGCATCTGTAATATTCTGGCCGAGGAAACTTAAGTCATCAAGTTTATAAATCTTGGCATTTAGCTTAACCAAACTTGATAGTAATATTTCTTTACAGTTCATTTTTGAACCTGACAGTGTGAATGACAGAAATAGTTTTTACAATTATTGATTTTCTATGAGCAACATGATCAATTGTACCTATATTAGTTGTGACTCGTCTGCTTGATAACTTTGTGTAAAAGTAGAGTCCATTTGGTAACATCCTCATGCATAGCATGGTATCTTTAGTCCCACTGGTGTACCACAAGGGTGTGGTAGTGCCAGGACTGGCCATCTAACTTACTCAGGTTGGTACCATTGTCTTGGCTTGTCCATACCATGGAGTGATGGTGTCTAGTGCCCTTGGCATGGATCTCATTTTAACCATTTTAAAGTGTACAGTTCAGTGGCATTAAGTAGATTCACAGTGTTGTGCAACCATTACCACTATCTGTCTTCAGATCTTTTTTCATCTTGCAAAACTGAAATTCTATACCCATTAAAAAATAACTCCCTATCCCCCAGACCCTGGCAACCACCATTTGCTTTCTGTCTCTACAAGTTTGACTACTCTAGGTACCTCATATAAATGGAGTCATACCTTATTTGCCCTTTTGAGACTGGCTTATTTTGCTTAGTATAATGTATTCAAGATTCATCCACAAGGTAGCAGATGTTAGAATTTCCTTCCTTTGTAAAGCTGGATAACGTTCCATTGTATGTATATACCACATTTTGTTTTATTTGCCCATCAAAGGACACTTGTGTTACTTCAATGGTTAAATGGCTATTGTGAATAATGCTGCTATGAACATGGGTACACACATACCTGTTTGTGTGCCTGCTTCCAGTTCTTTCTGACATGTGCCCATAAATGGAATGGCTGGATTATATCATAATTTCATTTTTAACTTTTGAGGAACCTCCATACTGTTTTCTAGGGTAGTGCAACATTTTATATTTCTTTTTTTTTTTTTTTTTTTTGAGATGGAGTCTCGATCTGTCACCTAG
>NW_016864862.1:0-288 GCF_001698545.2 Rhinopithecus bieti | reverse complement strand
TTGAGGAGGTCCTTCACATCCCTTATAAGTTGTATTCCTAGGTATTTTATTCTCTTTGTAGCAATTGTGAATGGGAGTTCATTCATGATTTGGCTCTCTGTTTGTCTGTTATTGGTGTATAGGACTGCTTGTGATTTTTGCACATTGATTTTGTATCCTGGGACTTTGCTGAAGTTGCTTATCAGCCTAAGGAGATTATGGATTGAAACGATGGGGTTTTCTAAATATACAGTCATGTCATCTGCAAACAGAGATAATTTGACTTCCTCTCTTCCTATTTGAATATCC
>NW_016864861.1:0-1661 GCF_001698545.2 Rhinopithecus bieti | reverse complement strand
CCTCGGCCTCCCAAAGTGCTAGGATTACAGGCTTGAGCCACCGCGCCCGGCCGACTTATTCTTATATGTGACTTCGATTTCCTCTAGAATTTTTGCCCTGAACCCTCCCCTTTAACTCCTGAGACAGTAAGGTCTTCTGCTAACTAGGCTGAACCTGATGGGAGAAAACATAGGGAGGAGCAAGCCGCTCCCGAATCTACTAAGAGAGTGACTATCTCCGATTTGAATCCCACTGTTAAACTTTTCAAGGGCTCTTGGTGGGACTCGAGATGGAAGATGTAGAGCCCCTGACCCCCCTATTCTTCTTCAAATGTCATGAGTGGAAGGACTTTCTTTTCCCTCTCCCATTCAGGACATTTCCTCTTAAAATGTCTTGGCTTTCCACACCTGAAACATCTGTTTTCCCTTCTCCCCCTCCCTGTTCACTGACTCTTGGGTTTCATCCCTTTGCTTCCTGTGTAGGGTCTGGCAGCCAAGGTACTTAGAAGGTTTACAAGTTCTATTTCCCTGGGCTCTCTGTTGAAGAGTTCCGTGTTGTAGGGTGGACTGCATAATTTTTGCCTCTTGCTTCTGCCTTTCCTCATGCCTCTATACATATACCTCTTGGGTCTCTCTTAAAAGTTCTTCTATGGGACGGTCCTTCCAATTTTCTGTGTTTTATAATTTCTTTGTAATGTCCGGCCAACTATTGATGACAAAGTGGAGCTTTAACATCCCTTGTCCCATTGAGTCCTCTATGTCCAAACTTGCATATTTCCTTATCTGTTCCTTAAATCTGTTCAAGAATTCCATGGGTCCTTCATCTTTCACTTGTTGTACATTAAATGCTCAGTAAAATTTTTTGGGTTTGAGGAACAGATTCCCAAATCCCTTTAATTATCATTTCTCTGAGATCTTTCATGTCTTCTTGGTGGGCCGCACTGTTATCCCATTGAGGATCCTGGGCTGGGAATTTATGCTGCATTGCAAGGACATTTTGACAAGGGGGGTGCTCGCGTTCCCAGATTATCATAGCAGCCTGCGGATCATGGTTCTTTCCTCTCCTAAGAAGAGAATACCGGCCGGGCACGGTGGCTCAAGCCTGTAATCCCAGCACTTTGGGAGGCCGAGGCAGGTGGATCACAAGGTCAGGAGATCAAGACCATCCTGGCTAACACAGTGAAACTCTGTCTCTACTAAAAATACAAAAAATTGGCCGGACGTGGTGGCGGGTGCCTGTAGTCCCAGTTACTCAGGAGGCTGAGTCAGGAGAATGGCATAAACCTGGGAGGCAGAACTTGCAGTGAGCTAAGATTGTGCCACTGCACTCCAGCCTGGGCGACAGAGCGAGACTGACTCCATCTCAAAAAAAAAAAAAAAAAAAAAAAAAAAAAAAAAAAAAAAAAAGAGAATACCTAGAATAGACATTAATTCAGCCCAAGTGTACAGTTGTGGCCCCAGAAATTGGTAAATTTGATCTGCAACTCCAAAATGGTTATCTAACTGGTTTGAGTTCCTTTTCTTTAGATTTCTAACCTCTGAACTAGTTAAGGGGGCATTTATGAAGCCAATATCCCCTACTCCTGGTGGTATTTCCCTTAAGGGAAAAAGGGTTGGGGCAGACTTCTTTGAGGAAGAGGGGAAACAAAAGTTTTGAATATCCCTTTGGCATTGTTCTATTT
>NW_016864860.1:0-1417 GCF_001698545.2 Rhinopithecus bieti | reverse complement strand
AAAAAGGCCAAGTATTGTCTCCTATCTCCCTCTCAGATCCACCCTCCACTCATTGTCCACTGAACAAGACAGAGAAGGATAGCAGTTGGATCTAGGAGCTGGCTTTTACAGATTTCATTAATGGGACCCTGTCTTCTGAATTTGCCTTATATTTGACCAAACTGGAGCACCTTGAGACAGGAAAAAGAGGGAGAACTGGATATTCATAACCCTGGATTCCTTCCTGCAACCTAATTCTAGCTGGCTGCTTGGAGCGACAGGTTTGTCAGCATATCCTTACACTGACAACTTCCAATAACCCTTTCTCCTCCTCTTCCTCCTCATCCTCCTCATCCTCCTCCTTCTCCTCCTCCTCCTTTGTTCTTCCTCCTCCTCCTCCTTTCTTCTACTTCTCCCTTCTCCTCCTCCTCCTCCCTTCTTCTCCTCCTCCTCTTTTCTTCTTCCTCCTCCTCCTCCTTTCTTCTTCCTCCTCCTCCTCCTTTTCCTTCTTCTCCTTCTCTTTCTTCTTCCCTCCAGCTTAAGGTGGTGACAGGCCTGATATTATTAGCCCAGCACAATGCACATCACTTATGATTTCTCTTAATTCTGGCCACACCTTCGTAAATTGCCACTTTATAAAAATCTCAAATTTTCCAGTTTAAGTATGTCAGCTGGTTCCTGCTAGGGCCCTAACTGATATGAACAAGGCAAGTGTTCTAAGCAGAAGAAGACAAGAGCATGTCTGTCTGTGTTTAAGAGAAGAATACAGAGTGTGAGAATAGATTTTAAAAGATTGAGAAAGAGGTTTTCAGTCTAGAGGGCATAAGCCTGTTCAAAAGACTTAGATGAGAGATGATGAGGACTTGAACCTGAGCAGCAGTGATTGACTTAATACAGGAAGTGAGAAAAAAATAAAAAAGCAAGCATCAAAGATGATCCTGGAGTATGATACTTAGATGACTGTATAGTTGATAATGCTGAGATCTGAAAACTGAAGAGGAAAACTTATTTGGGCAGTAGGAAGGAAATTATTTTATAATGTGTATTTTCTTATGCATAGAATGAGGAAGTTGGCATGAATCAGTTTTATCCAAACTTCTATCATTTATCGGCTACCCTCACAATTTAGACCATGACTACATATGATGTTATGATGTGGTTTTTTTTTTTTTTATTTTACCTTCTTTTTCTTTTCTTTTCTTTTCCTTTCCTTTTTTTTTTTTTTTTTTTTTTTTTTTTTTTTTTTTTTCCTTTCCTTTTTTTTTTTTTTTTTTTTTTTTTTTTCTTTTTTTTGAGACAGGGTCTTGTTCTGCTTCCCATGCTGAAGTGCAAGGGCACAATCATGGCACACCGCAGCCTTAACCTCCCAGGCTCAAGCAATCTCCCACCTTAGCCTCCTTCATAGCTGGGACCACAGGCCTGTACCAACACTCCCAGC
>NW_016864859.1:0-2831 GCF_001698545.2 Rhinopithecus bieti | reverse complement strand
AAACTTCAATGGACTTTGAAACATCCCACTGCAGATTCCAAGAAAACAGTGTTAGCAAACTGCTCAATAAAAAGAACAGTGTTACTCTGTGAGGTGAATTCAGTCATCACAAAGCAGTTTCTCAGAGATCTTTTTTCTAGTTTTATCTGAGGATATTTCCTTTTCGCCATAGGCCTCAAAGGACTTGCAAATATCCCTTTGCAGATTCTACAAAAACTGTGTTAGCAAACTGTCCAGTGAAAAGTATAGTGTAACACTGTGAGATGAATTCACACGTCACAAAGAACTTTCTCATAAAGATTCTTTCCAGTTTGTATCTGAGGATATTTCCTTTGTCACTGTAGGCTTCAATGTGATTCAAAATATACCTTCTCAGATTGCCCAAAAACAGTGCCACAAAACTGCTCCATGAAAAGAAACGTGTAACTCTGTGAGATGAATTAACACATCACAAAGCACTTTCTCAGAAAGTTTCTTTTCGCTTTTTATGAGGATATTTCTTTTGTTACCATAGACTTCACTGCACTCCCTAATATCCCATTGCAGATTCCACGAAAACAGTGTCAGCGAACTGGGCAATGAAAAGAATGGTGTACCACTCAAAGATGAATTCACACATCACAAAACAGGTTCTCAGAAAGATTCTTTCTAGTTTTGTCTGAGGATATTTCCTTTTCACTTTAGGCTATATTGCACTCCCAAATATCCCTGTGCAGATTCCACGAAAACAGTGTTAGTATACTGCTCCAGGAAAAGAAAGTTTTAGCTCAGTGAGATGAATTAACACATCATGAAGCAGTTTCTCAGAAAGCTGGTTTGCAGTTTTTATCTGAGGATATTTCCTTAGTCACCATAGGCTTCAACGTGATCCAAAATATCCATTATCAGATTCCCCAAAACACTGCTACAAAAATGATCCATGAAAAGAATCATGTAACTCTATGAGATGAATAACACATCACGAAACGGTTCCTCAGAATCTTCTTTCTTGTTTTTATATGAAGATATTTCCTTTGTCACCATAAGCTTCAATGTGCTCCCAAATATACAATTGCAGAACAGTGTAACTCTGTTTTTTTCTGAGGATATTATCTTTATAACCATAGGCCTCAAAGTGCTCCCAAAATCCCTTTGTAAATTCCACAAAACACTGTTAGCACAATTCTCCATGAAAAGAATAGTGTAACTCTGTGAGATGAATTAACACATCACAAGGAACTTTCTAAGAAAGCTTCTTTCTAGTTTTTATCTGAGGATGTTTCCTTTGTCACCATAGGCCTCAATGACACCCAAACTATCACTTCTAAGATTCTCCCAAAAGATTGCTACAAAACTGCTCCATGAGAAGAATCGTGTACATCTGTGAAATAAATTCATAAATAACAAAGCAATTTCTAAGAAACCTTCCTTTTGGTTTCTATCTGACAATGTTTCTTTGTCCCCATAAGCTTCAATGTGCTCCCAAATATCCTATTGCAGATTCCATGAAAACAGTGTTATCAAACTGCTCAATGAAAAGAATGGTGTAACTTTAAGAGATGAATTCACACATCACAAAGCAGTTTCTCAGAAAACTTCTTTTTAGTTTTTGTCTGAGGATACTTGTTTCTTCATTATAGGCCTCAAGGCACTGTCAAATATCCCTTTGCAGATTCCATGAAAATAGTGTAAACTGCTCTATGAAAAGAAATGTGTAACTCTGTGTGATGAATTCATACATCAGAAAGAACTTTCTCCTTTATCACTGAAAGCTTCAATGGACTTCTAAATATCGCATTGCAGATTCTAAGAAAACAGTGTTAGCGAACTATTCAATGAAAAAAACACTGTAGCTCTGCGAGGTGAATTCAGTGGATTCAGTCATCACAAAGCAGTTTCCCAGAGAGCTTTTTTTCTAGTTTTATCTGAGAATATTTCCTTTTCACCACAGGCCTCAATAGGCTCCCAAATATACCTTCGCAGATTCCACGAAAACTGTGTTAGCAAACTGCTCCATAAAAAGAAAGGTGTAACACAGTGAGATGAATTCCCACACTACAGGGAAGTTTCTCAGAAATTTTCCATATAGTTTTTATCTTAGGATGTTTTCATTGCCACCACAGGCTTCAATCCACTCCCAAATATTCCTTGCAGATTCCACGAAAACAGTGTTATTCAACTGCCCCATGAAAAGAAAGGTGTAACTTTTTGCAGTGAATTCAGACATCACAAGAAGTTTCTCAGATAGCTTCTTTCTAGTTTGTATCTGAAGATATATCCTTTGTTAAACCAGACTTCTATGTGATCCAAAATATCCCTTCTCAGATTCCCCAAAAACAGTGCTACCAAACTGCTCCATGAGAGAAATCGTGTAATTCTGTGATATGAATTCACATATCACAATGAAGTTTCTCAGAAAGCTTCTTTCTGGCTTTTGTCTGAGGATATTTCCTTTGTCACCGTAGGCTTCCATGAAATCCAAAATATCACCTCTCAGATTACCCAAAAACTGTGCTACCATACTGCTCTATGAAAAGAATCATGTAACTCTGTGAGGTGAATTCACAAATCACAAAACAGTTTCTCAGAATGTTTCTTTCTAGTTTTTTTCTGAGGATATTTCCTTTGTCAACATAAGCTTCAATGTGCTCTGAAATATCACATTGCAGTTTCCAAGAAAACAGTGTCGGCAACCTGCTTATTGAAGAGATGAGTGTAACTCTGTGAGATGAATTCACACATCGCAAAGCAATTTCTCAGAAAGCTTCTTTCTAGTTTTTTTTGAGGATATTTCCTTTGTCACCATAAGCTTCAATGCGCTTCCAAATATTCTATTGCAGATTCCATGAAAA
>NW_016864858.1:0-1648 GCF_001698545.2 Rhinopithecus bieti | reverse complement strand
ACTTAAACTTCTCTCATTTTAAATATCACTGTGTAAAAGTGATCTCCAATGCCCCTGTCTGCCATGTGTTTGTTCAATCGAGCACCTTTCCTAACAAAAGCCTTTAGGATTAGCTACCTCTTGCACTGGTAGCCGTGAGAAAGAATGTGAAATTATTACCAGCTGAAATTGGAGAAAGAGGGCTTGAACGTGGCCTCCTGTGGTATGGGCTAATGCCAAAAGGGGTTCAGACTTATACTAAGGACACGTATCTCATAATCTTTTCCCAAAATTTTCCCCACAGATTGAAAGTCACAGCTTTTATACTGGGGGGAGAAAAAAACAGATCTGAAAGTAGGACAAAATAAATCTATCTCTTCAAAACTCTGATTAGCATTCTGGATCTGGCTCTTGGGTGAGTTCATACTTTTCTTCCACTAATAATTCCTTCCAGTCACGATATTGTCCAGTGGAGATGAAGTTTGAGCAGTTCCATCTTCCCTACCAGATGACTGTGGGAAGTGAATATGCTTTAAATATAATCAGTCTATTATCCAGCTCAAGGAGTAAAGTGTTCTTTTAATTTGACTATCATCACCCCATAAGAAGCGCATCCTCCATATGCTAAAGTGCGGTAACCTGTGGGCTGCAGCTTGCTTTTGCACTGCAGATTTTCAATGTTATTGCATGTAACACTTTATTTATAGTGATGTAAAAGTACTTAAAATCCAATTACATAGCTGGAAATTGCATATCTCTAAACAGATGCAGAATAATTAAAAGAAATCCAGTGCATATCTATAGAAACTCTTTAGAATTACCAAAATAACTTATTTCAATATCCTCTGAGCAGCTCCTCTGGTTGAACTGCTAGCCTATATTTGGGACATTAGCCTAATACACATTTCATATGGCTTAATGGGGAATTAAAATGTAGTTTCCTTGCATTTGTTTTCTTTTTTAGTTTATGACCCAGATAATTCCTTTAGTAGTGATGTGTTTCCATGAATTTCCTTTGCCCAGAGATGGTTTGAGTGAGTAAAGTTCCTTGCTGGGGCCAACCTTTGAGGTGCTTAGTGGTGGACAGAGGGTAAAAGGATTGTGTTTTCAATGTGGATAAGGAAAGCGTGGCTTTATGATATTCACTGACTGCATCAAGCTTCCTATATTTCATATCTAAAAAACTCATAATTGGAAATTCCACCACTCTGGGAAATCCTTGGTCATTATCCACTCATTCTAAGAGCATATAGGAATACCATGAATAATTGAAATCCATCCAGAGTGCTATTAATATTCTCTTAATTATTCTTGTATGCACCACCCAAAACAAAACCAAACACACAAACTGTTTATCAATAGAAAAGTTGATAGGTATATTTCTTTTGGTAATGGAATGATCGTTACAACCTAAAAGCTAACAATCCACATAAATCTAACAATTTTAAAATGAAATTATTTTGCACACAGGAAGATTCTTTTCTACATTGCTGTTAAAAATTACTCTCAGTTGGCTGAGCACAGTGGCTCATGCCTGTAATCCCAGCACTTCGGGAGGCTGAGGCAGCCAAATCATGAGTTCAGAGTTTGAGCCCAGCCTGGCCAACATGGTGAAACCATGTCTCTACTAAAAGCACAAAAATTAGCCAGGTGTGGTGGTGGGTGCCTG
>NW_016864857.1:0-313 GCF_001698545.2 Rhinopithecus bieti | reverse complement strand
CCATGACCACCGTGGAGAGCAAATCCAAGATTAGCACAGGTATGGGTGACACTCAGTCTGAGACTTCAACTGCGTTTTTGTTGGAATAGGCAGGATGCATTGGTGTTTACACCAATGTTTCCTGTAATGAGATGTTCCATTACAGAGGCAGACATCATACCATTTCATCCATAAATATTTTATTATCTTGGAAAGAGAAGGATTCTCCTTTTTTTTTTTTTGAGACGGAGTCTCGCTCTGTCGCCCAGGCTGGAGTGCAGTGGCGCGATCTCAGCTCACTGCAAGCTTTGCCTCCTGTGTTCACTCCATTCAA
>NW_016864856.1:0-1248 GCF_001698545.2 Rhinopithecus bieti | reverse complement strand
AAAATACAAAAAATTAGCCGAGCGAGGTGGCGGGTGCCTGTAGTTCCAACTACTCAGGAGGCTGAGACAGAAGAATAGGGTAAACCCAGGAGGCAGAGCTTGCAGTGAGGGGAGATGGCGCCACTGCACTCCAGCCTGGGCCACAGAGCCAGACTCCATCTCAAAAAAAAAAATAAATAAAAAAAGAGGGGGCAGGGTCACAGTGTCCCCTGGGGGACACTAAGCAGGAATAGAGCAAGGGGCATCACCATGAGGCCTCAAGCCTCAGGATATGCAGCAGAAATAACATACTTAATTTATCCGCCACTATTCCCTTCCCTGGGAACTAAAAGTCTTTTAGCACAGCTACCACCCCTAGAATTTCCAGTACATCAGCACCACCCTAAAACCACATCCTCATCAAAAGATAGAAAGAAAAGAAACTCAAGCTATCCTGGGAAGAACCTATTTTATGCTGTTAACCACTAAGACTGCCATCCTCACAACTGAGCAGAAAAGGGACCCACCATACTGAAATTAAAAAAAAAAATCTTCCCCTAAAAATCATGGGTTACTGTATTAAAATCAAGCCCTACTAAGTTAAAATTTTAAAAAAGCTTAATTTTCATATACCTTCTATATTGCTTCCTTTCCTTTCCTTATTCTGTTACTAGCTCCTTGGTTATTAAGGTAACTAAGTCTAACTGACTTCAGACCATTGTCTTTAATGCTTGCTCTGTCATACCTTGTAGAAATGTAAAAGATCAACAACAGCTAGCCTTTTCACACAAATATTTATGTCCCAGGCCTCTAATTGACACAGTTACCCTTATCACTCATTGCTGTAATGACCTGCAGCCAAGACACCAATTTTCTGCTCCTACAGCCTGGCAACCTTGTAGTGAATGGGACTATGTCCCATAAACTATCCAGTAACAAAGTTGGACTTCCACAAAAAAGGTCCGTGCAGATCTAAAACCCCTCATCTATTTCACTAAAAGGACTACCCCTCTAACTGTCAGCCTTATCAATGTAACCATGGCCTTCTCTTTTTCACCACCTCCATCTTGACTAACTCTAGACCTCCCCTTAGTGGCTTCTGTGCTATGGGAATTAACATAAATAGAAAAGACCCCTAGATATTTTAAAATGTGCATTTTCCCCCCATCTCCCCTTCTTCAGTAGCCTCAGTTCTAAATCCCACACCAGTTGCTCCCACATTGAATAAAACTAGGGTGTCTATTTTAAAAATAAAAAATCTAAAACAGA
>NW_016864855.1:0-1024 GCF_001698545.2 Rhinopithecus bieti | reverse complement strand
AGAAATTTTGACCATGTCTTGACTTAACTTTTTGAACATAAGAGATACAGCTATAGTAAGTCTTTTAATACTCTTGTCTACTAATTCTGAAATCTATGCCAGTTTTGGGTTGGTTTAATTTTCTTCTCAATATAAGTTATATTTTTCTGCTTCTTTGCATGCTTGGTAATTCTCTTTTGGAAACATTTGTGAAATTTACCACTTTTGTTCCTGGTCAGGCAAGAAGTTCAGTTACTGAAAAACAGTTGGATATTTTCAGACCTTGCTTTTAGATATTTTAGGTAGGACCAGAGCAGTGTATATTTTGGGGTCAATTATTACATACTTGAGACAAGATCCTTCTGTATTATGAGGATCTCTGACACTATCCTGGCCCTATGTAAACACTGTGTACTGTTCTCTCTAATCCACACATTCTCAAACATGGCAATATTGCTCCCAAACATATAAAATTTAGTTTTTAGAGAGAAATGTTTACTGCTTATGCATAAAGCAAAGACATACATAATATATGTATGATATATATTTTGTGTACATAATATATCACATATACATTAACATCTGTGGCAAAAAATTTCACTGGGGAGAATGATTATAAAAATGTCTAAAATGACTTCTGAGAGGGTTGATAATTGTTAAAAGGTTGATTATTGCTCCAGTTATTTTGAGCGGTTCTGTGCTCTGCCTCAGGCAGTGTTCTCAAACATGTAGTGATTAGTACTCTACTGGATTCCAGAGGGGCACTCTGCAGATGTCTGCTCTTTCTTTGTGTGGCTCTCTCCTTTTAGGTGCTCTATCCTAAAAACTCTAGCCACCTTGGTCTCCTAGATATCTCATTTCCATTGCTTCAATTCATGAGGTCTTCTAGGCTCTGTCTGGCTTTCTTCTTGTACCATGACCCGGAAACTCAAAGTTATAAGCTGGGGCAATCATAGAACACACCCCATTTGTTTCCCTTTTCTAAGTTATCACTGTCTTTCTATGTCAGGGTTAAGGGTTACGGGTCCAGAGTTATGAAAACTAT
>NW_016864854.1:0-1320 GCF_001698545.2 Rhinopithecus bieti | reverse complement strand
CCTTCCCTTCCTTTTTTCCTTTCCTTTCCTTTCCTTTTTTTTGAGACGGAGTCTCATTCTGTCACCCAGGCTAGAGGGCAGTAGCCTAATCTTGGCTCACTGCAACCTCCCCTCCTGGGTTCAAGTGATTTTTGTGCCTCAGCCTCCCGAGTAGCTGGGATTACAGACACGTGCCACCAAGCCCGGCTAATTTTTGTACTTTTAGTAGAGACGGGGTTTTGCCATGTTGACCAGGCTGGTCTCAAACTCCTGATCTCAAGTGATCTGCCTGCCTCGGCCTCCCAAAGTGCTGGGATTATAGGCGTGAGCCACGGCGCCTGGCCCACTCTTTTCTTCTTGGGTCCATCCATATGCATCGTTTTGTCCACTTATAGCCAAGCATCCTAAAAACAGGATGCAAGGCTGGGCACGGTGGCTCACGCTTGTAATTCCAGCACTTTGGGGGCCGAGGTGGGCAGATCACCTGAGGTCGGGAGTTCAAGACCAGCCTGACCAACGTGGTGAAACCCTGTCTCTACTAAAATACAAAATTAGCTGGGTGTGGTGGCGGGCACCTGTAATCCCAGCTACTTGGGAGGCTGAGGCAGGAGAATCACTTGAACCTGGGAGGCGGAGGATGCAGTGAGCTGACATTGCACCACTGAACTCCAACCTGGGCAACAAAGCAAGACTCCATCTCCAAAACAAAACAAACAAAACAAAACAAAACAAAAAACCAGGAGGCAAACTTAAAAGGGCATCTTTACTAGGGTCTCCTTCAACTCAGTACCCCTTTGTGAGAGTGAGGGGTGGAGTGTGTTGAGTGAAGCCTTGCCTGCTTTATCTGGATCTTGAGTTCTGCCCACTTCCTACTAGGCACTGTGTGTGTTACAGGGAGGAGCATGCTGGTGGCAGCACGTGCTACAAATTGTGTGGCATTATAACCTAGAGTCAGCACCCAGTTTCCTAACAGATAATCACAGTATCAACTCTGGAGGGTTCTTTGGAGGGTGGAATGATACCATGGCATGGTACCTGGTACTTAGTAATCTCTCAATAAATATTAGCGATTATTAGTGTCACTAGCTAGAGAAGCTTTCATACCTTGCTCATCTGCTCTGTGCAGTTTGCCTCAACTATAAGAATTGTATTGTTCTGTTATCATCACACTATTATTTAATATTTAATATTTTTAAACATAATCTATGTAATAAGCTAGTATCGTTTTAAATACATTTAGCATGGTGTCAGGTATACAAGAGATGCTCAATAAATACGATTTCCCATTTTATTCCCGTCTCTTTACCAGTTTTATTTTATTTTATTTTATTTTATTTTATT
>NW_016864853.1:0-1413 GCF_001698545.2 Rhinopithecus bieti | reverse complement strand
TTACTTTGTGCCTAGCACTTGCTTAATGTTTTCCATTAGCTTTTCAAATAATCCTCCCAAAATACTGTGAAGTACGTATATTATTATTCCTTCTTTACAAATGGTGGCATACTTGACATACTTGAGATTAAATAATTTGTCCAAAATTATTTAGCTGATACGTGATACGTGGGAACTTTTTTCTTTTTTAAAATTTTTATTTGAGGCTTGAGGGTACATGTGAAAGTTTGTTACATAGATAAACATGTATCGCAAGGGTTTGTTAGCCATATTATTACATCACCGAGGTAAGAAGCTCAGTACCCAGTTATCTTTTCTGTTCTTCTCTCTTTTCCTACCATCCACCCTCAAGTTTCATTGTTTGTGTTCCTAAGTTCTTATCACATAACTCCCAGTATAAGTGAATACATGCAGTACTTGGTTTTCCCTTCCTGTGTTAGTTTGCTAAGGATGATAGCCTTCAGCTCCATCCATGCTCCTGCAAAAGACATGACTTCCTTTTTTAATGGCTGCATACTATTCCAGATACATGGGAATTTGAATCCAGGATCATCTGATTACAAAGTCCACCGACATGAGGACACTTTTATACTTACACATATTTTGTGGCATTGCAAAGTAGTTGTAAAACACATTTTGATAAGCATTTAGTTTTGAAGATATTAAACATATTTACTGTCTTTCTTTAAATGGAGCAATCCAGCTCTCTTTAAATTGTATTTATCTGTAAAACAACCAAGTAATTCAACACATATGCATCTAGATAGTTCCTGGGATTTCTCCTCACCCCCATAACTATATCTTACTGTAAGTCTTGTAATTTGAGTGATATAAACTAGCTAGCAAATATATATTTAAAATATATAGATCATTTATATACATTTAATGTTGAAAACTGAAAACATCATTTGGCTGCTTTTGCAGAGTAACTAAAAATTTTGTGTCAGGTCAGGAACAGTGGCTCATGCCTGTAATCCCAGCACTTTGGGAGGCTGAGGCAGGCAGATCACTTGAGCTCACGAGTTTGATTCCAGCCTGGGCAATATGGCAAAATCCTGTTTCTACCACAAATACAAAAAATTAGCTGGGCATGGTGGCATGGGTCTGTGGTTCCAGCTACTTGGGAGGCTGAGGTAGGAGAATGGCTTGAGCCTGAGAGGCAGAGGTTGCAGTGAGTCAAGATCTGCCACTGCACTCCAGCCTGGGCTACAGAGCCAGACCTGTCTCAAAAAAAAAAAAAAAAAAAAAAAAAAAAAAAAAAAAGGGGGGGGGGGGGGGGAAAAAAAAAAAAAAGGAAGAAGAAGAGGAGGAGGAGGAGGAAAAACCAAAAGAACCCAACAACTTTGTGTCAAAGAGGGGGAAGAAGATTAAAAATATAAGTAAAGATTGAGGAGGGCGGAGCAAGATGGCCGA
>NW_016864852.1:0-1660 GCF_001698545.2 Rhinopithecus bieti | reverse complement strand
TATGTATACACTCAACATTAAAGCACACAGGTATATAAAGCCAATATTATTATCTCTAAAGGAAGAGATACACTCTAATACAATAAAGACTGGAGACTTCAACAACTCATGCTCGGCAACAGAAGATCATTTAGACAGAAAATCAACAAAGAAACACTGAAATTAAAGTGCACTTTAGACCAAATGGAGCTAGTAAATAATTAGAGAACATTTTATTCAAAAGCTGAAGAATAAACACTCAGAATATAAAACATTCTCCATAATAGATCGTATGTTAGGTCATAAAACAAGTTTTAATAAATTAAAATAATAAAATTGCATCAAGTGTCTTATCAGACAAAAATGGAACAAAGCCAGAAATCAATATCAAAAGAGACTTTAGAAACTGTACAAGGCTCAATGTGCATGCCTGCCAGTGCTCTGCACATTCACTTCTGCCAGGGCCAGGCCAGGACTGGAAGAGGAAGGCTTCTGGCATTTGTGTGTGGGTCAGTATTGATGCAAGCACTGCAGGAGCCCTGACTCCACAGTATGTTTGAGCTCATTCCTCTCCAGCTTCTCTGCAGTTGGGAGCTGTTTGTTCATGGACACTGAACCCGACCAGAGTAGTCTGTGGCCCAGCAGCCACACCCACAGCTCAGTATCTTGGAAGTCTTTCGAGATACCTGATGATGTACCTCTGCCAGCGGACTGGGAGATAGCAAAGACATCTTCTGGTCAGAGATACTTCTTAAATCACATTGATCAGACAAGAACGTGGCAGGACCCCAGGAAGGCCATGTTCTTTCAGAATGTTACAGCCCTCACCAGTCCTTCAGCGCAGCAGAATATGATAAACTCAGCCTGAGATCCTCTTCCTGATGGATGGGAACAAGCCATGACTCAGGATGGAGAAATTTACTACATAAACTATAAGAACAAAACCACCTCTTGGCTAGACCGAAGGCTTGACCCTGGTTTTGGTAAAGCCATGAACGAGAGAATCAGTCAGAGTGCTCCAGTGAAACAGCCACCACCCCTGGCTCCCCACAGCCTACAAGGAGGCGTCATGGATATTGGCAACCTCAACCAGCAGCAACAGATTCCACTGCAGCAATTGCAGATGGAGAAAGAGAAAGTGCAACTGAAACAGCAGGCACTACCTTGGCAGGAGTTAGTGTTCTGTAGCCAGTTACCAACACTGGAGCAGAATGGTGAGACTCAAAATTCAGTAACTTCCCCTGAGATGTCTCAGGAATTGAGAACAATGATGACCAATAGCTCAGATGCCTTTCTTAACAGTGGCACCTATCACTGTCAAAATGAGAGTACAGACAGTGGACTAAGCATGAGCAGCTACAGTGTCCCTGACACCCCCAATGACTTCCTGAACAGCATTGATGAGATGGATACAGGTGATACTATCAAACAGAGAACTCTGCCCTCACAACAGAACCGTTTCCCAAACTACCTCGAAGTCATTAGTGGTACAAATGAGGACCTTGGAACACTGGAAGGAGACGGAATGAACATAGGAGAGGAATTGATGCCAAGTCTGCAGGAAGTTCTGTGTTCTGACATCCTTAATGATATGGAATCTGTTTTGGCTCCTACAAAGCTAGATAAAGAAAGCTTTCTTACATAGTGATAGAGACCTAAGATAGACTGAATTCTAAATCTG
>NW_016864851.1:0-1414 GCF_001698545.2 Rhinopithecus bieti | reverse complement strand
GTTACTCTGGGTACAATTAATATCTTAACTATACAATATCCAAGTTTAAATTAGTACCAACTTAGTTTCAATGATATAGAAAATTCTGCTCCTTTATAATTGCATCTCCCATGTTATTGTCACAAATTCAATCTTTATATACTGTGTGTCTATTAACAGATTTATAATTATAGTTTTATGCATTTGGCTTTTAAAACACACAGGGAAAAAAAAACCAGAAGTAAAACACCAAAATGCAATAATACTGGCTTTTGAAAACTGACTTTGTATTTTAGAGTAGTTTTAGGTTTACAGAAAAATTGAGCAGAAAGTACATACAGAAAGCTCCCATATATTACTTTTCTACCATACCCCATCTCTGCCACCCAGTGCCCACAGATTCCCATATTATTAGCATCTTGTATTAGCATGGTACTTTTTTTACAATCGATAGATGAATACTGCTACATTATTATTAACTAAAGTCCCTAGTATATTTTAAGGTCTGTCCATAAGTTGTACATTTCATTTTTTTAAAACCATTGTAGTAAAATACACATGACATGAAATTTGCCATTTTAACCACTTTTAACTGTCCAGTTTGGTGGAGTTAAGTTGCATTCACATTGCTGTGCAACTATCACCACTATTGATCTCCAGAAGTTTTGCATCATTCCAAATTAAAATTATACATATTAAAAAATAACTCCTTGTTATTCCCTCCTATCAGCCCCTGGGAAGCACTATCCTACTTTCTTTCTCTACCAAGTCTTTCATGCATTTTGAGTTAATTTTTGTATGTTGAGTAGGGTAAGGTCCAACTTTTTTTCTGTTTGTGTATCGTTATCCAGTTGTCCCAGCACCATTTTTTGAAAACACTGTCCTTCTCCAATAAATAGTCTTGGTAGCTTTGTCAAAAATCATTTGAACATATTCTTGAGGGTTTGTTTCTGGGCTCTCTATTCCATTGGTTTATATGTCTGTCTTTATTCAAGTACCATACTATTTAGATTACTTTAGTTATATATAGTAAGTTTTGAAATCAGGAGGCATTAGTCCTCTGACTTTGTTCTTCTTTTCCAAGGCTGTTTTATCTATTCGTTGTCCTTTGAGATTCCATATGAATTTTAGGATAGTTTTCTCTATTTGTGCAAAACACATCATTGGGATTCTGATAGGGATTACATGGAAGCTTATAGATTGCTTTGGATTGTATTGAAAACAACATTAAGTCTTCTGATTGATTAGATAGTATATCTTTTCTGGTGTTCAGTGTATAAATCTTTGGCTTCCTTAGTTAAGCATATTTCTAAGTATTTTTTTTTATTCTATTGTAAATGAAATAGTTTTTTTTTAATTTCCCTATCAGATTGTACATTGTTAGTATACAAAATACACCACATTTTTGTTTGTTGATTTTGTATCCTGCACTTTT
>NW_016864850.1:0-1318 GCF_001698545.2 Rhinopithecus bieti | reverse complement strand
TATTTTCTAAGTTGGCTACACCAAATGCACTATTTTGGAAAGAGAAGGAATCATTAAATTATAATTATGAAAGAAACACTTCTGAGTCATACAAGTAGCTTGAATGTATTTCACCATGCTGCATTTTATAAAGAACAAAAGCCTTATTCCTGTCACAACTGTTCTGATTTTTAACATATGGTGGAAAAGAAGAGACTGTCATCACTTCCTTTACCCAACTGCCAAAGAGAAAGCAAAGCTGCACAGAAAAGTGGTAAAACATGGATGTATTTAGGAACTAATCCAATAGGGGAAAGAGACTTCAATATAGAACTGGCCTCTATTCCAAATATAGCATTGGACAAGTGGAGATTTATAGCCAAAATGCAGGGTGAGAATTAGTGAATAAAAAAGTCCTAAGAAGAAACATCAGGAGTTGGTGGGGAAGGTTCTGGCTAAAGAGATCTAATAGAATTTTTGGTAAAAGCAGGCCAAGGTGATCAGATATCACTTAGGGAATTATGGGGGATGAGGGTATATTTGATAGGATATTGAAAGTGATCAGATATTGAGGGTGGAGGATTCTCAAAAAACTGATTTAGCAAGATTGTTGCTACAACTGAATGATGCAGGTCAAACAAGGATGGATGCCAAGGTCCAATCCTAGAGGGCTTAGAGGAGCCTAACTAGAGTTTGTTAAAGAGGAGCACCTTTGTTACAACCCAATATTTAATTTTCCTTCCCTCAAAAGGATGGGAGGAATAATGTGCAGTATAATGAGGATTCATGATTGTGGAATATATTAGTTTTATATTTCTGTGTAACAAATTACCACAAGCTTAGAGGTATAAAAGAACATCCATTTATTATGTCACTATTTCCATGGGTTATAAGTTCAGAATATTTGAGCTGAGTTCTCTGCACATGGCCTCATAAGGCTGAAATCTAATGTTAGCCATGTGTGTCCTCTGCAAGCTTGGTTGGGGAAATGTGATTCCAAGCTTCCTTAGATTGTTTGTACAATTAATTTCCAATGTGGTTGTAATATTGAGGGTTTTTTTTTTTTTTTTTTTTTCTTTTCTGGCAGTAGATTGAAGACTACCCTTAGCATGTAGGACACTCTCAAATCCTTGCTATAGGATCTGTTCAAGAGGCTCTCACACTTCAAATCTCTCTCACTAAAAGAGCCATAAAGAACACTTGACTTTAGATCAGGCCCACCTTGTAATCCTCTATCTTAAATCAAGTGATTTTGTACTTAAATTATATCTGTAAATTTAATTTACATCAGCACTTATATTAGTGTCTGATTAAGTAACTGGAAGAAAGTAGGTTAACA
>NW_016864849.1:0-1317 GCF_001698545.2 Rhinopithecus bieti | reverse complement strand
CAAAAAAAAAAAAAAAGAAAGAAAAAAAGAAAAAAGAAAGAAAGATGGAAAATGAAGACACTGGCTTTTACAGTATAAACCTTCCACTACTTCTGTTCTTGAGACTGTCTCAGAAGACAGGATGTGGGTCTACCTCATTTTGTACCTATGCTCATTATTTTAGATGAGAACGATATGTACCCCAAAATCAGACACACACCATGTTTATGTTTGAAAAATAAATGTCAGTCTGATCCACTGACTTATAACCACTTAAGAGAGTCAAGTAGAGTCGATAGTCTTGATACTGTTGGTATCCAAACTCCTCCCCAACTGGAATCTCCACCACTACCAAGGCCAATATGCACTGCCCTGATTTTTCCTCATCTGTGTATGTCTGTGTGTGTGTATGTATGCATGTGCACACCTGGTCTCTACAACCACAGTTGAGTCCCTAAGATAAGGCGAATGTCTGCTCTCCAGAAATTCAGAGGGAAATGTAGAAGATAAGCACCAAGAATTTGGGTGAAGGTAGGAAGTTCATGAAATGTACCTGCCCAACTTCCTGGCCACTTGGCCCTTACTGCTGCTTCGGCTGCTCTCCTTACTGCCCCTATACCCACAGTAGGCATGCTCTCCTGCTATACCTCTGTTCCTGCTAGTCCTCCACCTCCCAGTCCCGAACAGCCACCCACCTCGCTAGTTAAAGCCTGTATCACTGCCTCAGTCTAAATATAACAAGAGAAAAACAACTAAATAAATATTATACCTATGATATACCATCTGAAAAAAATTACAGACCTTGATTAAACTTAATAATACAGAGAAATGGTTATAAAATAACAAATGAAAATATATAACAAGATCTCAAACTTGTTATAGTTACATATAAGTAACAGCAAAAAGATGAGAAAAAAATATACCAAACTATTAACAATGGCTATCACTGGGTAGTGGGAAGGCAAGTAATTTGTCTATTTTCCAAAACGTCTTTTCTTCTGTTTTTCAGACAGGGTCTCATTCTGTTGCCCCGGCTGGGGTGCAGTGGCATGGTTTCGGCACACTGCAACCTCTGCCTCCTGGGCTCAAGGGATCCTCCCACCTCAGCCTCCCAAGTAGCTGGGACAACAGGCGTGCGCCACCATGCCTGGCTAATTTTTGTATCTGTTTTGGTAGAGATGGGGTTTCACCATGTTGTCCAGGCTGGTCTCAAACTTCTGGGCTCAAACGATCCACCCACCTTGGCCTCCCAAAGTGCTAGGATTATAGGCGTGAGCCACCGTGCCCAGCCTCAAACTTTCTAAAAGGAAAAAAAAAGAACAAAACTCAGAATTTGAA
>NW_016864848.1:0-229 GCF_001698545.2 Rhinopithecus bieti | reverse complement strand
TCTTTTTCTTTCTTTCTTTCTCTCTCTTTCTCTCTTTCCCTCTTTCTCTCTTTCTCTCTTTCTCTCCTTCTCTCTTTCTCTCTTTCTCTCTTTCTCTCTTTCTCCTTCCTTCCTTCCTTCCTTCCTTCCTTCCTTCCTTCCTTCCTTTCTTTCTTTCTTTCTTTCTTTCTTTCTTTCTTTCTTTCTTTCTTTCTTTCTTTCTTTCTTTTTTCTTTCTTTCTTTCTCTCT
>NW_016864847.1:0-1252 GCF_001698545.2 Rhinopithecus bieti | reverse complement strand
GATGATAATTTTTTTCATACATTCTGTAAATGTAGTGTATTATATTGTTTGATTTTAATACACTGAAATATCCTTGTATTCCAGAAATAAATCTCACTGGGTCATGGTATATAATCCCTTAAATATGTGGCTGAATTTGGTTTGCTAATATTTGTTGAGAACTTTTCATCGATATTCAGCAGCAGTATTGGTCTGTAGTTTTCTTTCCTTGCAGTGTCTTTTTCTAACTTTGGTATCAGGATCACACAGACCTTACAGAATGAGTAGGTAAGTATTTCCTTTTCTATAGTTTTTTGGAAGAATTTGAAGGGGATTGGTGTTAACTTTTCTTAAATGTTTTGTAGAGTTCACCGGTAAACACACCTGGTCCTGAGCTTTTCTTCAAGAGTTTTTTTATTTTTTGTTCCGCTTCCCCTCCCCACAGATTCTTGCTCTGTTGCCCAGGCTGGAGTGCAGTGGCACGATCTTGGCTGACTGCAACCTCCGCCTTCCTGGTTTAAGCAATTCTACTGCCTTAGCCTCTGGAGTAGGTGGGATTACAGGCGCGCACCACCACGCCCGGCTAATTTGTGTGTGTGTATGTGTGTATTTTTTAGTAGAGACGGGGTTTCACCATGTTGGACAGGCTGGTCTTGAACTCCTGACCTCGTGATCTGCCCACCTTGGCCTCCTAAAGTGCTAGGATTACAGCTGTGAGTCCCAGCACCTGGCCAAGAGTTTTTTTGTTTGTTTGTTTTTTAAATTATTATTATTATTACTGATTCAATCTCTTCACAGTTATAGTGCTATATGGTTCCTTCCTATCTCTTTCATTCTTGATATTTCTCATCTTTCTTTCCTGATATTAGTTATTAGTCTTTTCTTTATTTTCTTCATAAATCTAGTGAAATTCTTGTCAATTTTATTGATCTTTTTAAGAAACAATTCTTAATCTCATGGATAGTCTCTATTGTTTTACTATTCTCTATTTTATTTATTTCTGCTCTAGTTTTTATTATTTCTTTCATTCTGTTCACTTTGGGATTAGTTTGTTCTTTCTCGAAATCCTTATGATGTAAAGTTAGGTTGTTGATTTAAGATTATTTTTCTTTTTAATGTAATTATTTATAGCTATAAATTTTCTTGCTTTCAATGCATCCTACAAGCTTTGGCATGTTGTTTTATTATTTGTTTCAAGATATTTTATATTTTCCCTTGCAACTTCTTCCTTGACCTATTGGTTGTTTAAGAAATTTCCACATATTTTGGATTT
>NW_016864846.1:0-666 GCF_001698545.2 Rhinopithecus bieti | reverse complement strand
AAGGTTAATGGCTGTGAATAGTCTATGTTAGTAACAAATTGCTCAGCAATGGCTGTTTCTACTTTATTAAGTGATAGAAGGGCTTTTGCTGATAAAGACCTAGGAGAATTAGGGTTCGGATCTCCTCTTAGGGTGTCAAATAAGGGTTTTAGTTCTCCAGTGGTAAGTTTTAAATAGGGTCTAAGCCAATTTATGTCTCCAAGAAGTTTTTGAAAATCATTAAGGGTCTGGAATTTATCTCTACGGATAACGGCCTTTTGATTTATGATTTTTTGTCCATTAATTTGAAAACCTAAATATGTATAAGGATCTTGTAGTTGTATTTTTTCTGGGGCTATTTGTAGGCCTGCCGTAGTTAGGTTTTGTTTTAGTTGAGCAAAACACTGTAAAACTTGCTTTCCTATTTTTTCTGCTATGAGGATGTCATCCATATAATGTACGATATATATTTGTTTCCATGTCTCTCTAACTGAATGTATGGCTGTAGCCACATATTTTTGACATACGGTGGGGCTATTAGCCATGCCCTGGGGTAATACTTTCCATTGGTATCGTTTTATCGGTTCTTTAAAATTTACCGATGGTAAGCTAAAGGCAAATCGCTTTTGGTCAGTTGGATTTAAAGGAATTGTAAAGAAGCAATCTTTAAGGTCTATGACAATCTTT
>NW_016864845.1:0-666 GCF_001698545.2 Rhinopithecus bieti | reverse complement strand
AAAACATATGATTGAATAGATGTCCTTAACAGATAGTCATCTAATTGTGAGATCGTATTCAAAATTTAACAGTGTACTCTCTGAAGTAAATTGTAAATTTACTTTTGCTTTTGAAGTT
This sequence comes from Rhinopithecus bieti, assembly GCF_001698545.2. Lineage (NCBI taxonomy): Eukaryota > Metazoa > Chordata > Mammalia > Primates > Cercopithecidae > Rhinopithecus > Rhinopithecus bieti. Next base: position 548 of record NW_016864845.1, on the reverse strand, counting down.
ACCATATTCTTCATTTTTTAAATTACTGCTAAATCTTGAGCATTACACTGTAATAAGTATATCAGAAAAGCCTACTTAAAATATTATTCTAACATCAAAAATTGCCCAAGAAACTGTATGTATGCCTTTCAGCCCATAAAATACATATATAGAGTAAATGTGTCATTTCTGAGATTTTCATTTACAACACTGTCATTTCTCAATGGAATTAATTCTAGCTCAGAGTCTGTAAGAACTCACCTGAAATTAGATTGGTATCTCAGTGTCTTTACTGAGGCATGTACCAAAAATATAGAAATTAGTTTTAGCCTCTTATTTGCACCATTCTCTGTACTATCTCATAATAATTCAAAATGGGGTTTTTTGTTCTCTTGGCCAAGCAAAATGCCCTTGGGCTTGCTTTTATGCTTTCTCTTTTACCTTGCTTGATAGTAAAGTGTCCAATTAATTCTCCAAGTAGTTATCATGAAATCCTCCCAAATAGAATTTCCTTCAGATTGAACTTCTCATTGCATTTCAGTTCAGTCCCTTTATGCCAATTGAGGTAA
>NW_016864844.1:0-666 GCF_001698545.2 Rhinopithecus bieti | reverse complement strand
CTAAATCTTAACTGGCACATAGAATGTGTAATCATTTAGCCATAGAGGAACTCTAAGTCGAAATATAAGTTCTATTAGAAGAGCCTTATCTTTGCTTTTTATGTAAGTATTTTCCAGTTAGTATTAAGTTGCAACCACTTTGGTTGCAACTTGCATACTAAGACCTAGTATGGATACTGTCAGGTTTGTGCTGAGGAGAAAAGTCAGTAAATATTTCAAATTTAAGTCACTCTACATATCTCCATGCCTTATCAATTTACTATTTGAAATCACTTATTTCTTAAATTGATCTTATGCCATTATTGTATAATTTTTAATCCTTACCTAAGAGCCATCAAGAACTCACCATATTGCATGGGACACCACCTACTATAACTCTCCACTGGGCATTTTCTGTACAGAGTCAAGCTAAATCCTTGCTCTCATGAAATCAGGCACAAGATGTGAACATTTGCGCAGCATTCAGAATGTCACCATTAAGATGATACTGAAAAAGGAAATTCTAAAAGGGTAAGTAATAGATGATCTAATACACATCTGAAAGCAGAGGACCTCTGTGCTTTGAATTAAATATAATACTTTATAAAAATGGAGAGCCTAAAAAATGATGAACCCTTGTAGAAAACTGGAATTAATTTCTCTCCATAAAAAGTTTTAATTTTATAA
>NW_016864843.1:0-665 GCF_001698545.2 Rhinopithecus bieti | reverse complement strand
CAGGATAGAGAATTGAATTTTGCCACTGCAGAAGGAATTCTTGAATAAATTTAGAAAATTCATTAATCCACAAAAGTGAAAAAGAGACTTATATGAGCTCTAAAGTTTTATTGAAAGTTGCCTGATTTCATGTAAAGATAAATATTCTTATTTACAGGAATTCTACTTGTTCCATAGGCAAGATGGATTATTTGTAATATCACTTCTAAAATGTGCCTTTGAATTTTAGAAAAGATTTAGAGAGAGAAAATCCACTGTTCTCCAGAGGTGTTACATTTCTCAGTTTAGGTTTGCTTTCAAAGACACCGTATGAGTTATAAAGGAAACTGACATAGTAAATTGAGAGTGACAGTATTCAGAAGATTGATACAGAATTAGCAAAAATTGAACTGCTGAATTATTCACATCAATGTTTTAATTTGCCTTTTCATTTGCAGCTATTGCTAATAAGTACTGCATGTATGTACTATATTTGTATACAGGCTAAATTAAGTTTCAGGACAGTTACTAATATATTTACATAATATATAAATATTTATGCATTTTAATATATATGCCAATTTCTAAGGAGACTGTTTCAGATGTTCTAAATTAAAAGTAATTTCAAACAAAATCTTCAACATCATGTGAATAAATATATTTTGACGAAGTATGCCATTTCTCAA
>NW_016864842.1:0-665 GCF_001698545.2 Rhinopithecus bieti | reverse complement strand
ATATATGACTTCTCATATGAAGACTAAATGCCTATGGATTTATTGGCTTTTCTTTTACATTAGAAATTGTCAGATTGAGAGAAATCATTTTAGGAGGCTTTCTTAGAGTAAATAAATAAGTCAAATTGAAGATAGGCTTTTACACACTCTTAAATTCCATTGTTCTTAAGAGTTATCCAGAGTTTATGGAAAAGCAGAATGACCACGAAGGGTAGGTGAGAACATTTTTGAGAGTGTTCATAGATACCTGTTGCCAGAAGTAGATGGGATTGGGTACCTTTCTATGTACAGATAGTGTGTCCAAGTGCCAAGAAGCAATTAGACGGCATCTTTGCCTTCTGGGTTGTTACCTGTTTTGTGATCAAGGAACAACTAGAGGTCATTTGATTTGGCTTGTAGCAGAGAGTCGTAGCAGCACTTGCTTGGTTTCCCTAATCTTGTCTGTTTTACAGATCTTTCTCTGGGGTTTAAACCTGGTACCTTCTTAAAGGAGACACTGCAGAGAGAAAGCAACATATAATATTATCTCTATTTTACATTTATATTTCTATGTTCTCTCTCTCTCTCTCTCTCTCTCTCTCTCTCTCTTTCTCTTTCTCTCTCTCTCTCTTTCTCTTTCTCTCTCTCTCTGTCCCTATCTGCAGTTGTCTGTAAAATCCTATATA
>NW_016864841.1:0-233 GCF_001698545.2 Rhinopithecus bieti | reverse complement strand
AAGCAAGGCTGCCGTAACTAATTTGTGTGTCGGAGTTGTAATCACAGCCGTGGACTGGGGAAACACCAGCCATAGGGCACGCGGGGAAGCTCAGAACAAAATCAACACCGCGCAGATGACATGACTCTCATGGGAGCCAGATCTGAACATAAAATCTGGTCTCTGGTGACAGAGGAAGAGGAACATCATCCGCACAAGATGAACTTAACCTCTGCACCCCAGGAAGTCCTGCA
>NW_016864840.1:0-474 GCF_001698545.2 Rhinopithecus bieti | reverse complement strand
AAAAAAATAATTTTTAAAGAACCAATCCACTTTTGTTCACTGTTTCTGCTTTCCTCGACCCTTTTCTGCCTACACAGCCAAACTATTCTGCTCAGCTTATCAGAACACTCAGTCTATTTTATTTTATTTTTATTTTTTTGAGACAGAGCCTCACGCTGTTGCCCAGGCTGGAGTGCAGTGGTGCGATCTCAGCTCACTGCAAGCTCTGCCTCCCAGGTTCATGCCCAGCTTACAGGTGCCTGCCACCATGCCTGGCTAATTTTTTGTATTTTTAGTAGAGACGGGGTTTCACTGTGTTAGCCAGGATGGTCTCGATCTCCTGACCTTGTGATCCGCCCACCTTGGCCTCCCAAAGTGTTGGGATTACAGGCGTGAGCCACCGCACCTGGCCAATTTTTGCTTTTTTTTTTTTTCTTTTTTTTTTTTTGAGACGGAGTCTTGCTCTGTCGCCCGAACTAGAGTGCGGTGGCCAGA
>NW_016864838.1:0-475 GCF_001698545.2 Rhinopithecus bieti | reverse complement strand
TCATCATCATCATCATCATCATCATCATCATCGTCATCATCATTATCCACTTCTTTCTGACCCAGGGATTTGTGGGAAAAAGAAGGAAGAGGACCAACATAGTTTCACTCTGTATTTCTTTTCTTCCAAAATTTATACATGTTGTTCATGTATCTCTGGCTAATTATTTTTAATGAAATGCAATATTCCTTTCCATAATATTGCAACTTTCTTATACATTCTCTTGCTGATGGACATTTAGATTACCTTATGTTTAATTATTACAAATGATTTGTCTTAAAATTTCTCCTGTACTCAAATAAAGAGATTTTTTTTAGATTGCATATACACCTACCACTAGGTTATAGAGAATGCATGCATGCTTTCAAATTTACTAGAAATGAAGAAATTACTTATCAAAATGCTTTTATTATTTTGAATCCTATCACTGTAATATAATTTCTATTTGTTTCATATGTTTATTCTATTAATGTTT
>NW_016864837.1:0-1416 GCF_001698545.2 Rhinopithecus bieti | reverse complement strand
CATCCACTCCTCTTGCTTTGAAAACCTCAGACACATTAATAAAACTTCATTGTTTTTGCTCATACTGCTTTTCAACCTTTATCCTCAGCCTTTTCACCCCGTCAGCTACGTGTTACCCCTTGCCAATCAAAGCCTACTCATCCATCAGGGGCTCCATTTAAATGTTCCCACCAAGCCCTTCCTGACCCCTGGAAAAGAATTAATCAATTCCTCTGCTAAACTCTCATAGCCCTCTAATTATATATTATTTTTCTCATGACACTAGGAGTTACTGTCCTTTAGGGGAAAAGGGGAAGTCAGATAGATTTCATTTAAAATCCCAACTCTAATACCTTTTAGGAGTCTGACCTTAGGCATGTCATCTAACCTTGCTATTCCTTAATTTTATCCTCCTAATAGAGACTACTATAAGCAGTTAAATATTGTTTTCTTCATTTTAAGTCTGGACATACTGTGTGTGCTAGAGCAATCGCGCTCTCTCTCTCTCTCTCTCTCTCTCTCCCCCTCAACTCCCTCCCTCCCCACAATCCGCTCCTAGTACAACAGAGGTACTTAATAAATACTTGTTGAATGAATGGCAAATTAGTATATTCTCAATGGTTGCTTCTCATGTGTAATGATTACCCGAAGCATTCATATTCTGATTCCAGAATGAAGCTCAGCTAGAGAAATGAAAGAAAGGTAATCACCCCTCACTTCCAACCCAGTATTCACCAACTTTATCATTGTTATCGCTGCTATCATTTCTCCCTTCTTACTGCACTCCTCTTCCTACTGAACCTTTGTTCCAAAGAGACAAAATAACCTAATTACACTTCTAATCATTCTACCTTATAATTAATCAAAACCAGCTGAGAAAGCAAGTGGAAAGTTTCAATTTTTTCCAGTCAGATCTATTTCCTAAAAGTGTCTGTGAGAAAACTTCAGAAGATAATCTATCACAATGAGAGGGCAGATCTCTGACTCCAGAGATTGGAGATGGCTGACTTAGGGGCTGACCATATGAATCATGCGAGGACAAGAACTGTACTCAGGAGGTACGCAAGATAATAAGGAAGAGTAAATAGATACACAAGATGAAAAGCCCACAGACAATTCAATACCAATAATTATCATCCAATATATTCTAGTGTTAAACAATTAGTAATAGTAAGTGCTGCCAATAGCATTTCTACTTTGGCAAAATAATAGGATATTTCTTAGTTAATGGAAATATCGCATGAAATAAAAACCAGAACACATACTGAGTTGTTGAAAAGCTCATACCCTTTGTCTAAATAATATATATCTTCAGGATTTATTCTCACAAAGTTACTTCAAAATAAAAAATCAATACATAAATATTTCCTGAAGTTTTAAAATAATAACAAACATATGAAAATAATTGAAAATTCCAACAATAAGGAAATGATTCTT
>NW_016864836.1:0-233 GCF_001698545.2 Rhinopithecus bieti | reverse complement strand
ATTTTTTTCTCCCCCCCTTGAAAATTTTTTTTAAATTCAACTTTTTTTTTTTTTTTTTTTTTTGAGACAGTCTCGCTTTGTTGCCCAGGCTGGAGTGTGGTGGCATGATCTTGGCTCACTGCAACCTCCGCTTCCCGGGTTCAAGTGATTCTTCTACCTCAGCCTCCCAAGTAGCTGGGATTGCAAGTGCCTGCCACCACACCCAACTAATTTTTGTATTTTTAGTAGACATA
>NW_016864835.1:0-1645 GCF_001698545.2 Rhinopithecus bieti | reverse complement strand
ATTTTCCAGTGGTCCTCCCCTCTTGGCGTGGGGTGCCACGCATGTATAGTGACAATTCCTCCACAATGAATGTGGAACGGTTTTGAAGGGGATCTTTAAGCTGATACAATACAGCATGTATCTGCTTCTCCAAAGAAAGTAGATCAGAATAGAGCTTGTGGTGCTACATACATTTCTTCAAAAAACTGAATTCAAACACTATAATCAGATAAAATGCAAAATGATTTAGAAACTATGATTCCACCAGGACTGCTCCTCCCCAAAACACTTCTCTTTTTCTTTTAGTCACACAAGCACATCTCACTAACAGATCCCAGGTGTTCCACTACTTTAGAGTTCTTGAAAATGGTAGGTGAGAAGAGCTGGGAAAGGATGTGCACAACTTGTGGTCATGGGGGTTGCTTGAGAGCCTGTCTGACCCTTAGGAAGGCAGGATAGTAACACAAAAGGAACCTGGATCCCCCAATGGTTCTTGGGGATTTGATACTTACTCTTCTGGGACTACTGCCTGCCTTTGTACCAACACATGAGAGGTAAATGCATTTTCTTGTTTAAATCACTGTATTTTTTATGTTTAGTCTATTCCCTAAGTAGAATACAGAATCACTGGGCAATGACCCCCATTTTCCCATGCTGTCCTGTGTTTCTTTCCATCACATCATCCATAACACACATAACACCTTTTCTACCCAAACAGGAGGAAGAGTGCTGTCTTCCTCAAGTCCCATTTCTACAGTCTAGGCTTGACACATGACACATACTTAGTTAATTTAATGAACGAATGACGTACTATATATAATCAATGAGAATATTTCACTAGATGATCACACATGTTAATATGTAGATTTCAGAAACCCTCTACCACAGTCATTTCTTCATGAGGTTTGTTGAACTTTTATTGTGAAAATCAGAAGAAAACGCAACATTTTCACATGGATATTAGAATTCAGTTTTCTCTGGAGTTATTTTGCTGCGATCTTCCAAGATGTTCTCGGGGAAGCATAGATATTTCAAGACATAGTTTTAAAGAAAAGGACACAGAACACTCTGCTGTTGTTTTCCTATGTTTTCTAATTCTATACCTTCAAGTTTGCATTTGCATTATACCAGTCCACTGGTGTCTACATCTATGAGTAGGCAGTCTTTGTATATTTCCTTGAACTGGTGCATCACCAAAACCATCATTTCACTGTTCATTGTGTCTGGAAATAGACCAAGGCATGTGTGAGCCAGCCATATACAATTCATTTTCTACCTTTTAATTCTTCACACAACTATTGTTTCATAGAGCTGGAAAGTTACAAAGGTCTAGCCAAATGTTGTCCAAACTCAATAGCACTCTCAGCTACATTTCATCCTACATGCAAATCAGCTGGTTTGTTCCCATTCAACGATAAAGACTATACATTACTTTTCAATCATGCTTTGTGAATTGCTCTGCAGATCTGCAAAACCACCATGAGGGATTTTAAAACTGAATACAATAAATAATGTTCTAAAGCACTGAGATTCTCTTCTTTTTAATACTATGTTTTCAAATTTAGAAATGGGCATTCCTTGAAAGCAGTCATTTTGAGAGATTATACTCTTTTACTATCAGGAAAGAATTAGCAACTTTAAAGACTCCCCTTTAGACGCAGACTTC
>NW_016864833.1:0-1415 GCF_001698545.2 Rhinopithecus bieti | reverse complement strand
TCTGTTAGACTCCTGAAGCATAAAGAAGAAAATACACCATTTCTTTTGTTCAAGCTTTTGATCAGATCAAGAAAGTCATGAAAAAAAGTCACATTAAAAGTTACTTTAAAAGCCTCAGAGATAAATTATAGTAGTTATAATGGAGACTTTACAATGCATATTGGAATGCAAGAAGATTAAGTGACTAACTCTGGTTAAAAATGGTATAAAGAAGTCTTCATAGACGAAAGAATACTTGATCTGAACCTCAAACTATGAAGACGAGTTTAACAACAGAAAATGTGGAAAGAAGTTTAAAGCAGAAACATAAACAATATAAAAGCACAAAGCATGGAAAAACATTGCAAATGTGGTAAATCGAAGTTCCATATGGCTAAAATGTTATTAACTTGAAAAACTAGATGGAGACATAAATATACATCAGGAGGAGCAAGAATTTGGAAGATGATGTTTTCAAACGTGTTGTCTTTGAGATGCCCATGGAACATCTCCATAAACATATCAAATAGGGCTGGGCTGGGTGGCTCACGCCTGTAATCCCAGCACTTTGGGAGGCTGTGGTGGGTGGATCACCTGAGGTTAGGAGTTTGAAACCAGCCTGGCCAACATGGCGAAATCCCGTCTCTACTAAAAATACAAAAGTTAGCTGGGCGCCTTGGTGGGTGCCTGTAATCCCAGCTACTCTGAGGCTGAGGCAGGAGAATCGCTTGAACCCGGGAGGCGGAGGTTGCGGTGAGCCAAGATCGCGACATTGCACTCAGGCCTGGGCGGCAGAGCGAGACTCCATCTCTCATTCTTTCTCTCTCTCTCTCTCTACATATATACATACACACACACACACACACACACACACACACACACATATATATATGTCAAATGGGTGGTTTGGAATAACACATGTGTGCCCATAAATACACATACAGGCTTGCTCTAACTTCCTTAGTATATTCACATTTTATCATATCTCTCTAACATATATCAATCCAACTATCTTTTTTCTTTTCTAAATCTTGTTTGTTGACCACTTCATCACTGCTGGAGATATCTCATAATCATGTAGTCTGATGCCACATACATCCAGATTCTTTAATCTCAGCTGATTTTCCTGTGCCTATAAATAACTCCCCTATGCATCTCTATTCAGTTCTTTCATATTCATCATAGCAGTGATTTAAAACTTTACCAGTTGCTTCAACTTCCTACTCCTTTCTTTTCTCCCTTACAATAGTGAGAAAGACCTCACTTTCTTTTTGCAAACAGACTTCCATCTTTGTCTGCATCCATATGTGTATCTTCTTCTGTCACATTGTAAGGGATTTCTTTCTTCTTGTGTAAGGCTAATACCTTTCTGAAGTATAAGTTAGAAATTATTCTCTTCTGCTTTCACGATAACATATATATATATATATATATTT
>NW_016864832.1:6491-10380 GCF_001698545.2 Rhinopithecus bieti | reverse complement strand
TGTCTTTTGTGAGATGGAGTCTTGCTCTGTTGCCCAGGCTAGAGTGCAGTCGCATGATCTCGGCTCACTGCAACCTCTGCTTCCCAGGTTCAAGCGATTCTCCTGCCTCAGCCTCCTGAGTAGCTGGGATTACAGGCATGCACCACCACTCCCAGCTAATTTTATATTTTTAGTAGAGAAGGGTTTCTCCATGTTGGTCAGGCTTGTCTTGAACTACCGACCTCAGGTGACCCACCCGCCTCAGCCTCCCAAAGTGCGGGGGTTATAGGTGTGAGCCACCACATCCAGCCTATACTGTTTATTTTTCTCTCATATTACAGGTTGTTTTCTGAACCCGTTTCCATGAGGGGTGAGTGTTTCGGGAAAAATGGGGCAGTGCTAATTTCTTTGTGAAAGTACTTAATATTCCTCTGCAATTAAATGTGTAGATACTCAGCCTACAGTATTTGTTCATTTACCTGCTGGCATCTGAACTAGTAATCCTGCTGCTCAGCAACTATCAGAAAGTCCTCTCCAAGAATATGGCCATACAGCTACCTATCCAAATATAGGCCTAATCCTCTACCTATATTCAGCCAAAATGAAGACAGCATCCCCAAAAATAGTGGTCATATAGATATTCCCAATTCATTACTCAATAGACTTTGAAACAGGATCTTCATAGATCACGATACATAAACATGCCACTATTTGGCAAATCAGAAGATAATACGTAAAAACCAAAGACCTATATTCATCCTACCCTTTCACTACACATGATACAGTCTGCACTAGACAGATCATTTTTAGAGTGTTGACATAGACCCTTCACAGTTCATTATATACAAACCTAGAATTATATCTTGTCATGATTTTCTGAACTATGGCATGGATACAGGAACTCATTATATTGATAGCTGTTTCACACTAAGCTGAGTGATGATATGAGAATGTGCTGTAGTCTGAATCCATACACTTACCTTTACGTAGGTGATGTAGTTTGGATCTGTGTCCCCACCCAAATCTCGTGTTGAAAAGTAATCCCCAGTGCTGGAGGTGGGGCCTGGTGGGAGGTAATTGGATCATGGGGACAGTTTCTAATGGTTTAGCACCATCCCCCTTTAGCTGTTCTCCTGATAGAGTTCTCTCGAGATCTGGTTGTTTAAAAGTGTGTAGCTCCTTTCCCATCTCTTTCTTCCTCCTGCTCCAGCCATGTAAGACGTGCCTGCTCCTGCTTTGCCATCCAACATGATTATAAGTTTCCTGAGGCCTCTACAGAGGCAGAAGCTGCTGTGCTTCCTATACAACCTGCAGAACCATGAACCAATTAAACGTCATTTCTGTATAAATTACCCTGTGTCCAGTATTACTATAGCAATGGAAGAATGGGGGCATCACCTATAGGATTAGTTTTGAACATAGAATGTCTTGTATGGTGAGAGCTGATGTATCAATCAGGTTAGGCTAGATTATACCAAGTTTGAAAAATCTTAGTGGTGACCAGGCATGATGGCTCATGTTTGTAATCCCAGCACTTTGGGAGGCTGAGGCCAGAGGATCAATTGAACCCAGGAGTTTGAGACCAGCCTGGGCAACATGGCAAAACCCTGTCTCTACAAAAAATACAAAAACTAGCTGGGCGTGGTGGTGCACACCTGTAGTTCCAGCTACTTGGGAGGCTGAGGTGGGAGGATCCCTTGGGTCTGGGAGGTCAATGCTGCAGTAAGCCAAGATCGTGCCACTGCACTGCAGCCTGGGTGACAGAGCAAGACTGTGTCTCAAAAAAAAAAAAATCTTAATGGCTTAAAACTACAAAGGTTTATTTTTTGTTCTTGTTACATATCCAATGCAGTTCAGCAGAGAGGCTCTGCTCATCATAGCCATTTAGCAAACTTTGATTAGACAAAGAGTAGCATAACATGAAACAGGCCTGGCGCAGTGGCTCACACCTGTAATCCCAGCACTTTGGGAGGCTGAGGTAGGAGGATCACTTGAGGTCAGGTGTTTGAGATCAGCCTGGCCAACACGGTGAAACCCTGTCTCTACTAAAAGTACATAAATTAGCTAATTGCAGTGGCCCGTGCCTGTAATCCCAGATACTCGGGAGGCTGAGGCAGGAGAATTGCTTGAACCTGGGAGGCAGAGGTTACAGTGAGCCGAGATCGCACCACTACACTCCAGCCTGGGTGACGGAGCGAGACGCTGTCTCAAACAACAACAACAACAACAACAAAAACTATGAAACAGTTTCTCTCAACCCAGGAATACAAGTAAGCCTAAATCTTACTGGACACTTCTTCTGTCTAGATTAAGGTGTATATCCATATAACTCTTTAGCAAAGGGTAGTCCCTACTCATGATAGGCCCAAACTACATAAGCCTTACTCATGAGCCAGCACTGGACCGGAAAGTCTAAACCCAGCCGGTCACAGTGGCTCACACCTATAATCCCAGCACTTTGGGAGGTCAAGGCAGGCAGATCACCTGAGGTCGGGAGTTTGAGACCAACCTGCTCAACATGGTGAAACCCTGTCTCTACAAAAATACAAAAATTAGGCGGGCATGATGGCAGGTGCCTGTAATCCCAGCTACTCGGGAAGCTGAGATGGGAGAATCACTTGAACCTGGGAGGTGGAGGTTGCAGTGAGCCAAGATCATGCCATTGCATTCTAGCATGAGTGACAGAGCAAGGCTCCATCACAAATAATAATCATCATCATCATTGATCTGTATATACTTTTGGAATGTTTACATACACAGTCATATCTTATGCAAATAACAAAAATTCTGGCTTATCCTCGCAAAACCGTATGCTATTTTCCCCTTACTACACTGCATAAGACCTCAGCTACAATGTTGAAGAAAATGATTGTAGTGAGCATCTTTGTCATGTTCATGATCTCAAAGGAAAACCTTTTGTTTTGTATGATAATGTATGATAATGGCTGTAAGTGTGATAAAGTATGATAATGGCTGTAAGTCATTTGAATACCTTTATTCAATTAAGGACTTTTCTTTATATCCCTATTTTGCCATTAGTTTTATCATGAGTGGGATATTGAATTGTAGAAAGTATGGTTTTTTTTTCATCTTCTGAGATTACCATATGATTTTGTCTTTTAATATGTTAAGATGACCAATTAAAACAATTGTGTCCTTAATAATAAACCATCCTGGCGTTTCTGGGAATAACCCCAACTTATTCAGGATATATTATCCTTTCCATATATTACTAGACTTGGTTTGCTAAAATTTGGTTTAGGATTTTTGCACCTATAAGTGAAATTGACATGTCTGTTCCCTTTTTCAAACTGTGGGTTCTGGTATCAAGATTATAGTAACCTCATAAAGTGAGTTGATGAATAGCCTATTTCTAGTCTCTGGAGAAGATTGGAACTATTTCTTCTTCAATGGTTTAGTAGAACTCAACTGTAAAGACTTATAGATCTGGAGCTTTACTTTTATTTGAGTTTTCTATTTTTTCCGTATCAATTTTGAGAAATTGTGTTTCAAGGAACTTATCCATTTTATTTACATGTTAGCTTAGGACATAAAGTTGGTGATATTATCCTCTTATTATCTATCTCTTAGATCTTGAACCAACACATTGCTCATTAGTAGCTATTTGATGATTCTAAACATCTTTTCATGTGCTTTGATCACTTTTTTACTTATCTTTAGAAAGTAAAGATAAGGTGGCTGGGTGCGGTGGCTCATGCCTGTAATCCCAGCACTTTGGGAGGCTGAGGCGGGCGGATCATGAGGTCAGGGGATCGAGACCATCCTGGCTAACATGGTGAAACCCCGTCTCTACTAAAAATACAAAAAATTAGCTGGGCGTGGTGGCAGGTGCCTGTAGTCCCCTCTACTCAAGAGGCTGAGGCAGGAGAATAGTGTGAACCTGGGAGGC